>NW_026729447.1:0-71442 GCF_030272615.1 Cryptomeria japonica | reverse complement strand
TAGTAGTACATTCCAGTCCACAATGTTTTGCTACCTTGGACGGTCATATTAAAATGATGATAATAGTGTTCGGAATATGAAGCCCAACAGTCACATGGCTGTTTGTCTTCCCCAGAAGACTCTTCATTTCATATTTGATATGTTTATATAAATGGCTGTATGCAGCCCATACATGATGTACTGTGTAGTATTAGATATTGGTTAATAAGAATTCTCTCTGCTTTCTGGTGGACATAGCCACTTAGTGGTGAACAACATTAATCTTGTGTCTCGAGTTCATTGTTGTGTCTATTATTCTTTCTGTTGTTTTCTATTCATTATTATGTGTTTTCACTGCTCGTTTTAAACTTGCTGGGTGCTTTTATCTTATCAATAAACAGGATGAAGTTTCAAATGATGAGGCCGAATCAGATGATGAAGCCGAATCAGATGATGAAGCCGAATCAGATGCATTATATGAATACTTTTGGGTGGTGTTAGAGTCATCAATAATTATAGAGTGGTGGAAAAGGTGGACATTTTTTTAGCATTTATGATTGTATTCTAATTAACTGTCAATGAATTAGATTTATTTGATCTTGCATTTATTGAAATATATTATATAGTTTACCAACAATTAAAAGATACAGTGTTTCTTTAACTACATACGGTCCCAAACAAATGATCGATGAAAACTATATATTGGTGTTAAAAACATAGTATATTAGTGCTAAAATGATGGTATATTAGTGCGAGACATGTTTACAACTCAAACTCCATCCATAATATAGCCTATCGGCTAATTATATTGACAAATGTTTTATAATGCAAGTTATGGAGGAGTGAGGAGTCAAAATACATTATTTTATTCTATAGACAATTAGTAATGATTAATAATACTAATTATAAACATTATATTTAGATATATGCTTTTTATTATATTTAATTTTAATTATTAATTAACTATATAATATATTCAAATATTTAATATACATTAATTATTAATTAGATATATAAATAGGCATAAAAAATGGATCCATATCCTCCCTTAGTAAAGCTTAAAATCACAATCAAGGGTAAACCAAGTACCATGATTGCCTTAGATAAAATTATTTTCTTGAACCAATACAAGATCATAATGATCATGATGGTGGTATTTTAGTTGATCAGGAAGAATAAGATCTCATTTAACTTGATATTTGATTCTAGTAATATTGTACATTAGGATGAGTTCCTAAATCCTTAGATGACACTATTTTAAGAAAAAATGTAACTAACTTTCTATCCTCCCACCCATATTCTACTTACCATCCAAATTTCAAAAATAGAAGGGAAACACCATTCTATGACAAGACACTCAAAACCTATCTATGCCTAAATCCAAAATCATTTAGCGAAAAACAAATCCTTATCCTCACACAAAAGTCAATTACTAAGCCTTCAAAAGATTGTCAAGATTCTAATAAACAATCTACCACCTTTTGCACAAATGATCCTTGGTTTGAGAGGTTTATTATTCAATATCAAAATCCTAGTCAACATTACATTAGTGAAGCCAATGTGAAACCAAAATCACCATTAAAGAAAGACCTAATCCTATGAATTCATTAGAGAAATTTTGCTATCCAAATCAAATAAAAAATTAATTTATTAATGACGATGATGATAGTATTGTAGATCAAGTTGAATATAATAATTAAAATATATTTAATAATGAGATTATTATAGATAAACTTTCTGTGAGCTTTCATTACTCAACCTATGACTCTGTTGACAAGGGAAACCCAATCTTAACTTGACATCCTTCTTTCTAGTCAATGTTTCCAAGACCAAGTTCATGAGAGCACTCCATATATTTCACACATTATGTATATCCTTCATCTTCCTCCTTACAATATAACTTCCAATCCATCTATCCAAAATATTAATACACATTACAAACACACCAAAAGCCAAATAATTCTTTTTATATTTCTATTGAGGACTATTAAAATGAAGAATATATATCACACAAATTCAATGATGTTACTTTTCCCAAGAATATCCACAACTCGCATGGTGCCATTCCTATCCAACAAATAACACCATACAATAAAAATTCTAGCAACATGCCCATCCAAGATCAAGTACCATCATGTAAGGATCTTGTAAATCTGAGTATATTAAGCATGAACTAGAGTTTCCTAAAATCATGACTTCCTATCAAATACCATCTTCTCATATTGTGTCTATCCAACCTATCAAAGAGTCTCCTAGTCCCATCCTTGTCCAAAATCAAACACTATCATAAAAATCAATACCCACAAATTCTATTCAAGAATATTGGCCTATGTTCAAGTCGAAATCCTTTTATGAATTGTTCAAATCCTATCAATACTACCCAAGAAATTTTTATGTTCATCTTAAATCAAGAGATGTGTAAACAAACAAATCCAAAGCAAGTTCAAATATGTCACTTGTATAAGTCTTATTCGATTGTGGTCACAATGGTCACTTTCACAAAAAGGATAGATAGCACTGAACCATATGTTGTCTGAGTCTGTTGAAAGATTTGATTTTGTTGAAGCTTATTGTTGCTACTGTCTCTCATCTGAAACTGACTGAATCCATAAAACTGATACTTTATTGCGGAGAAGATGAAACTTTATTGCGGATCTTCGATGCAAATGTTGCTTTATTGCGGATCTGTGATGCAAATGTTGCTTTATTGCGGATCTGTGCACGGATAGACTTGAAGGAAGCTGGAAGAAACTGTACTCCTCGAAACATGTGATGTTCTTAGTTCCACACCCATTACTAGACGTAGAATTTGGCCGTAGTCACAGATAGGATCTGATTTATTATGGATGGAAAGGGAGGCGAAAAGGGAGGTTTATTATGAATGGCTAACCAATCTTGGGGTAGATCAATAACAAGCCATGATGGGACTGGGTAAGTTTATTGTGGATGAATTGGTCGTGAGTGTGTGCAAAGTGAAAGGATGAAAGAGAATCCTGAAGGAGGGAGGAGCAAAGTCTCTACGCATGGCGCTGGTGACCTAGTTTTCACCATGGTACTTGCCCAGGGCGCCACCGAAGTGGTTTTCACCATTGGATGAAATTATTTCTCTTTACTTTTTTCGATTTTTTCAATTTTTTTTTTGTGTCACAAGGCGCCTGTTTGCCAGGTTTTCACCAAGTAACGATTTTTTTGTTTTATAATTTTTTTTTTGTATTTTTGAATTTTTTGATTTTTTTTGTATTTTTGAATTAGGATATTCCGATGAGCTATGTGTAGAACCTGCGAAGGTGCATGCTGTTGATAGGATCCTCCAAAGGTTCACCTTCTGTAGTTGAGAGCTGATATGCCCCAGATCCATATACCGCTGTGATGATGTAAGGACCAAGCCAATTTGGTTCGAACTTGCCCTTCTTATCTCTGTCTTGCTGATTCTTGGGGTTCTCTCTGAGGACTAAGTCACCTACTTCAAATGTGCGAGGCTTAACTTTGTGATTGTAGCTGCGACTCATTCTTTGTTGGTAAGCCTTGAGATGATTAAAAGCAGTGTGTCTTCGTTCCTCCAGCAGTTCTAGTTCTTGTAAGCGAGAGACCCTGTAATCTTCATCGTTGATTATGTTTCTCAAGGAGACCCGTAGAGAAGGTAACTCGACCTCAATAGGCAAGATGGCTTCAGCGCCGTAGACAAGTGAGTAAGGTGTAGCTCCTGTAGGTGTGCGGACACTTGTACGGTAGGCCCAAAGTGCAGGATTGAGTTGGATATGCCAGTTACGGCTAGCGTCGTCGACTGTCTTTTTAAGGATTTTGAGAATTGTTTTGTTAGATGCCTCAGCTTGGCCATTACCTTGGGGGTAATATGGTGTGGAGAAACGATGAGAGATATGGAAGCGGTCACAGAGTTCACGAACATTCTGATTTTTGAAGGGACGCCCGTTATCAGTAATAATGGAAGTAGGAATCCCATATCGGCAAATGATGTAGTTCAAAATGAAGGTAGCGATTTGTTTCCCAGTAACTTGTGTGAGAGGCACGGCTTCAATCCACTTTGTGAAATACTCTGTGGCTGTGATAATGAATTTATGACCGTTGGAAGAAGGAGGGTGAATCTTGCCTATGAGATCGAGTCCCCACTGACAAAAGGGCCAAGGAGATGCAAGTGGTTGTAGTTCTTGTGCTGGTGCGTGTATGAGGTCTCCATGAATTTGACACTGCTTACACTTCTTGACAAACTGATATGAGTCTTTTTCCATAGTAGGCCAGTAATATCCAGTCCTGATGAGTTTCTTGGCCAAGGTAGGACCACTAGTATGCAGACCACATATCCCTTCATGCACTTCTCGTAACGCAATCTGAGCTTCATCACTCTCTAAACATCTAAGAAGGGTGCCATCTAGACCTCGTCGGTATAGGATATCAGCTAGAATGACGTATCGAGAGGATTGGCGAATGAAAGTGCGGCGTTGGTTGTTCGATAGATCGGGAGGTAAGATATTGTCGCGAAGGTATGTGAATATGGAACCATATAATTGGGATTCAGGACCAACAACACATATCATTTCTGTAGGAGTGATCTCATATGAAGGAATCAGGAGATTATCTACCAGGAACTCATAGCAGGTCTCATTTTGTGGTAGATCAATGAGCGAAGCAATCGTAGCCATGGCATCTGCAGCACGATTCTGTTCTCTTGGTATCTGCTCAAAATCTATCTTTGTGAAGTGTTGTTTCAAATCATCTACCAGTTGTTTGTAAGGCATTAGCTTTTCATATTTTGTTTGGTAATCATCAGTTGCTTGATGGATGACAAGTTGAGAATCCCCAAAAACACGAAGTTCCTGGATCTTCCACTGAACTGCAATTCTTAATCCAGTTGTTAATGCCTCATATTCTGCTATATTGTTGGTGCAAGGAAATGATAAGCGGTATGATTTTGGTATAGAATCGCCTTGAGGAGTTATAAAGAGTATACCCGCTCCTGCTCCATGCTGTGTGTATGAGCCATCAAAGTATAGTTGCCATGGCTTCACATGTGATATTGTTAAAATTGCTTCATCTGGAAATTCTGACTGTAGAGGAACATCATCTATCATGGAAGCATCTGCCAATTGATCTGCAATTGCTTGTCCTTTTATTGCTTTTCTGTCTACGTACTCGATGTCAAATTCACTCAGAATCATTACCCACTTGGCCAGCCGCCCAGTAAGTGTAGCTTTGTTGAGAAGATATTTAAGTGGATCAATTCTGGCAATCAACTTAGTCTTGTGAGTGAGCATATAATGACGTAATTTTAGTGAAGCAAAGACCACAGTGAGACAGGCACGCTCGATTGGTGTGTAATTTAGCTCATATCCCACCAGTGTGCGACTGATATAATATACTGCTTTTTCCTTGCCGTCAGGTATTTGTTGTGCTAAGAGTGCCTCCAGTGTCGTTGGAGTAGCTGATATGTAGAGTAACAAAGGTTGATCTGGAATTGGTGGCATCAAAACTGGTGGGTTCAAAAGATAATCTTTGAGCGCCTGAAATGCCTGTTGACAGTTCTCATCCCATTTGAACTTGATGTTTTTGTGTATCAGGTGCTAGAAAGGATTACACTTATCTGCAAGTTGCGCTATGAATCTTCGTATGGATTGGAGTCTCCCTTGTAAAGATCAAAGTTGACTGATGTTCCTCGGTGGCGGCATGTTCAAGATAGCCTTGACTTTTGCTGGATCGGCCTCAATTCCTCTTTTAGACACAATGAATCCTAGGAGCTTCCCTGAGGTTACTCCAAAGACACATTTCTTTGGATTTAATCTTACTTTGTATTTTTCCAGCCGATCAAAGACAACTGAAAGTATGTCCAAGTGTGTATCTCTGTCTATTGATTTTCCCAAGAGATCATCAACATAATCTTCCACTGTTATGTGCATGAGATCATGAAAAATAGTGGTCATCACTCTTTGATAAGTAGCGCCTGCATTTTTCAGCCCAAAAGGCATGACATTCCAACAGAAGGTTCCCCATGGACAAGTGAATGATGTTTTATGTTGATCTTTAGGCGCAATCCTGATTTGATTATATCCAAAAAATCCGTCCATTAAAGATAGCATTTCATGACCTGCTGTGAGATCAACGATCAAGTCAATGTTTGGTAATGGGAAGTCATCTTTCGGACAAGCTTTGTTGATATCTCTGAAGTCTGTACATATTCGGATACTGCGATCTGGTTTGCTGACAGGTACTAAATTGGAAATCCATTCGGGATAATCAATTGGGCGTATGAATCCGACATCCAATAATTTCTCCAGCTCTGCTTTGACTAGTAATGCCACTTGTGGGTGCATTTTCCTTAATTTCTGCTTTACTGGCTTTGCCCCCGGTTTGACTGTCAAATGATGCATTACCAAATCCGGATCCAATCCAGGCATATCAGCGTATGACCATGCAAAGTTGATTTGTCGTTCCTTAAAGAAGCTTATGAATTTTGCCTTTTCGGACTCTATCAAAGATTGAGCTAAGAATATGTTGTGTGGAACTTCTTCCGTACCAATGTTTGTCTTTATAGTTTCCTCTATCAGCATGGATGACTTTTCCTCATATGACGTTGGGAGAATGTCGAGCCTTCCATCTTCGGGTGCCTCAGAGAGGTTTTCACCCTCAGATATGTCCTTTCTTTTTACTTTTTTGGAGTCAGATAGCGCCACAGTGTGGTTTTCGCCATAAGACCCTTGTTTTGTTCTTATTTTCACATTTTTGCGACTAGAAGGCCCGACACCCTCACCGAAGTATGCCATGTTGTTGAGTTCTATGGTGTATCCTGCTTTGTGGTCTCCAGGGGGAAGATCATCTCGAATGCCAAGATAGTCGACAATAGCTTCGTCATTTTGAAATGTATCAAATTGTGCTGGTCCTTCATGATTCCAGTCAATGAGTTGGGGGTGAACAAGGGGAAGGTCATTAGTGTTTTTAGAGTTTGCTGGACAAAGAGTGAAGATGTGGTTATATTCAGGTATGTCAAGGCAATCGTTGAGGTCATCGATGGCACTCTCCTCATCAGTTTCGATCGTGAGTGAATTCAAATTGTCATCACTAGTAGTGCCTTCTGGGACAAGTGTCCTCATCCTATGCGATTTCAACCTAGGACCTTGAAACGAAGATTGTGCGGGATCCTTATGGGTTGGTTCTTGACCAACTCTGAACTTTTTGTAAAATTCCTCCTCCTCTGTAGGTTCATTTGGCTCTCTGAATGTCTCAGTGAGCTCATAGTCACTGGAGGATTTGTCTGAACCCCATTCCCACTTATTAGAATCTGTGGAATAATAATCCTCTTGTTGAACTTCGGCCACTTTGATTTGCCATGCCTCTTTTGTTCTTTTATTGTGAATCTTGGAATTCAGAAAACCAAGTCCCTTGGAGCATTCCCTTCTTGTAGTTAGCTCAGGTTGTAAGGGCTCCATGACACCTTCTTTGCGTAACCCGAGAGGGCTTTTTCCATCATACCCAAATCTTTGCAGAATTTTGAAGCCTTTGCCATAGTTCTCACAGGGTATAATAATTTGATCTTGCGTGTCCTCTTCAATGTCTCTATAGAGCATTTTATATAAATTTTCTTCTTCTAGTTCGCCCCATCTTTGAAAGATGGTAGGATCCCATCTGAGTATCATGATGGAGATTTGCTTGTTAGGATGTGGCCTCCCATATTCTTTTGGAGAGCTCATGACTTGTCATAAAAACATTGTCTGATTCAAAGTGTATTCTCCCATGCCTTTGTCTTGAAACTTACCTCTAAGTTCACCTTGTTTAGATGTCGAGGGTTTTAATGACTCAGGGTCAATGTATGCGGAAGAGAGAGTAGCCTCACGGTTACTGGGAATGATAGTCTCAGTATGTGATCTCAAGTTATTGCAATATATGAATGGATTTGGATCACCATTGACTGTTACCTCGACTCCATTATGAGGAAACTTAATGCATTGATGATATGTTGATGGGACTGCCCTCATTTCATGAATCCAAGGACGTCCTAGCAATATGTTATATGTGAGATCTAGATCTAGGACTTGACAAACCACATCCTTTGTGACTGGCCTGATTCTTAGTGGTAAGGTAACTGTGCCCTTGGATGAACGCTCTTCATCATCATAAGCCTTGATGGTGATTTGGTTTGAAGAATTCACAGCTTTGTCAGAATATCCCAATTGTCTGATGGTGCTCAATGTACAAATATTTAGACCTGCTCCTCCATCTATCAGGACTCGCTTTATTCGATGTTTATGTATGAAGGCTTCAATGTGTAAAGGTGCATTATGTGGCTGACTTATGGAGGCATCATCGGCTTCTCTGAATGTGAGGGAGTGCGGAACGGATAGGTATCCCACCATGGCTTGAAACTGGTCCACGTTTAGATCAGTAGGGACAGTAGTGTCTCTCAAGATTTTGTCAAGGATGGCTTTATGTGCAGGGGATATACGTAAGAGCTCAAGAATGGAGATGAGCGCAGGTGTCTTCCCTAATTGTTCTACAAGGTCGTACTCAGGTTTGATTGATGAAGGATTGGTATTCTTAGTGGAGGCACCTGGCAACATGATTTTACCTCGACGAGTTGTAACATGACATTCAGAGGTAGATTCAGACGAAGAGCCAACACCCTTTAGGACAATCTTGGGTCTCTGAGAAGGATTCTCAGGATTTTTGTTCTTGATAGTAATAGTAGAGATATGATTGTCCATCGAGATGTGATTGATAGTAGAATCATAATTGTAAGGTGCTCTAGTGTAATTGGCTTGATCATCTGTGACTTTGCCTTTTCCTTTGTCATGTTTTGGGAATGGTTCCTTAAACACCTCATGTTCTTGGTTAGATGAATGTCCCTCAATCTCAATATCTCCTCTATCAATGAGATCTTGCACAATGTTCTTCAATCGATGGCAATTACTTGTCTTATGACCCTTGCTCTTATGAAACTCACAATACTCATCATCATTCCACCAATTTGGTTTGACCTTTGGTTCATATGGAGGAAAATCTGGAACTGTGATCACTTTGTTTGCCACAAGCTTTTTGAATACTGATTCAAGTGGTTCTCCCAATGGAGTGTACTTCCTTCGAGGTTTAGAAGTTGTTTGATTGTTCACTTGATTGTTGGTAGAACTTGATCCAGAAAAAAAAAACTTGGGTCTCACTGTGTTGGCATCAACAACACCATCATTAACTGTGTTCTTGTTCTTGTTCCAAAATTTTGGTTTATCCTTTCCTTTAAAGTCCTCTTTGTTTTCTTTGAATAGTTTGATAACTCCTTGTTCAATTAAGACTTTTTCTGTTGCTAGGCCCTTTTCGATAACATCTTTGAATGTAGACAAACAAGCTTTCCTGAGATCATATCCAATAGCCTTGTTAACATTTTGTGTGAATATTTCTACCATTTGTTTCTGTGGGATTTCGCAAGAGCATCTGCTGGCTAGATTTCTCCATCTTTGTAAGAATGATGCAAAAGATTCTCCCTCTTTTTGCTTGGTGTTGCACAAGGTAGTAACTGAGACATCTGTTTCAATGTTGTAAGAGAAATGCTGAATGAATGCCTCTGCCAAGTCGCCCCATGACTTAATACCAGGAGGTAATTGAGAAAACCATTCCATAGCTTGATCGCCTAAGCTCTGTGGGAACAACCTCATCAAGTATGTTTCTTCTGCCGCTACCTCAATGCAAGCTGTGAAGAATTGTCTTATATGTGCCTTGGGGTCTCCTCTCCCTCTATATTTGTCAAATTTTGGTGTCACAAAGTGTGCAGGAAACGGAGGCATTGGAATACTCTTATCAAAGGGATAAGGACATATATCTCTCATAGTGTATGTAGGTTTTGATGTATTAAAAGTAATTAAAGCATTCATCAAACATAATTAAATGATGTAAACTTGAAAAGTAATGGTTACATTTTGTCTAAACTTACAATACTCCTAAACTTCCTAACACATGAAAGAATACCGAGTTGACTATTTTGGTTCTTAAAAAGAATGAGAAGAGTTTCACATAGTAAAAATACACATAAATGAGGGCATTAGCTTCTTGACCTGCATAAGATACATAGACTAACAAAACAAAAAATCAAGTATCAATCATGATTTAAAATTTTACTTTCAAATTTTCATAAAAAAACACAATTTTCTAGTGACATCCATCAAAGGATTCCCAAAGCTCTTCCATCTCAAAATACACACTTTAATTTAAAAAAAAACAAAACCATTTCAATAAGAAAAACATAGACACTTAGTATATGTACATATTGTAAAACACACTATTTCATAAAACCACAACACCTTAGTACTCCAATTCAATCTCTTTTATAACCCTGGACAAACACATGCAAGGAAATCTTGTTATACACTCAAAATTCATACAATGATCATTTTCTTGTGCAAACAAGATTCATACTCACAACTATTTCACTATATGCTCAGAAATGCATGAACATAGTTCTATTTTGCATCGGTAATATTCTAACATTAGTAATCTATTTTGTACCAACAAAATGGACATACATTATATTTTCATTATGCAGCCATAAAATGCATATAAATAATTGTTTCTTTTGTACCCATAAAATGCGTAAATATTATTATTCACTTTTTAACTCCAAAATAAATACAAATGATGCTCCTTGCACATAGATGTGTTAGACTAGCAACCTTCCTTTTTGAATAATTTACAATTGAGGAACTCCTATCTAAACATCTAGTATAAGGTACAAATTGATTGTGAAAATATTGGAGTGCATGTACACCATTTTTTACAATAACTATTTTATCCTCGATAGTAGATTATCTTGTATAACGTTAAGAACCCTATCCAATAGAAGACACAATTATCATTATTGAATTTTATGTGACAAAAAATATACAAAGATATACAATTAAGAATGTATATTCCATTTAAACAAATAACTTTACGTTCTTTCAACAAAATAGTTTTACCAATATTTTTATTAATTTATATGTTAAAATTTTTATAAATAATCATATGATTATAGTAATAGGCGTAACCTGTCTTAATGACAATAGGAGGAGAAGCATCTCATATCTTAGCTATGAAACAAGTCTTTAAGAAAATATATGACACCTAATTTTTAAATATAAAGAAAATAAAATATCAAAGTATATATTTATTTTTAATATTCTCTCGGAACAGTGTATTGCGTGTGAATTACGCTTCTCTCATTACTGGTAAAATGACAGCAATGTTTTATTGATAATAAGTGGTGAGCGTTGCAACGGCCTACGCGGCTACACCACAGTGTCAATACGAAGATGACAACACTTATTAATATATTAGTCCACACACAAACATAATCCTATATATATCTAGGGACAGAATACAATAGTGTAGTCTGTACCGGAGGGGCAAGCGAATGTGGCCGTATCGTCCTTGGCATAACTGTAGGCCTGAGGGCACTGCTGCTTGAATATCATTGAGTAGTTTGTCGCAGGACAGCTGTTGGTATAGCTGCCAGTGCAGCAATACTGGTCTGTTTGAAAGGCAACGCAGGCACTCTTGCATCCGCCGGCAACCTTCAATTCAGCAGGGCACACAGCGTTCACGTCGGCTTTGCATGCAGGGGCAGTGCACTGTGCATTGGTAGGGTTGATGGAAAGAGGAATATTGAAGCCGTCCACTAGCGACACGTCGTAATAGTCCTGGTCGCTCTGAGTGTACTCGGCCAGCGTGGCGGGAACAGCTCCCGAGACTGTGCAGCTCAGTTGGCCGCCGCAGTCACCGGTTTGACAGGTTCCTTTGCCGCTCGCATCGAAAGAGCAGCCGGTTCGACCCCAGAATCTTGCCGACTGTGTCCCCGCCGCCAAATTAACCGTCCATGTCTGACCCTGGGTCAGCTGCTGCCCTCCTCCGGGTAATCCCGCCGCCCACACTGTGTACCCGCACTGGTTCTTTATATCAAACTTAACTGCTCTCGCCTCTGTGACAAATAATACACACATACTATTATTGTTAGCCTTGGAAATGTTTATACTATTCAACCTCATACAACACGCATTATGTTACTATGACAGCTTACCTTGAATGTAAAGAGATATGGCCATTCCAGCCACAAGAAGAAGCGCAAGATCTGATACTTTTGCCATTATAAGTAGTATCTATATCGCATACAGCAAAGACTGAATGAAGATACAAGGAGGGGTATGTCACTTATATAGAGAGCTCCACCTCCTACGAAGGTAAGAAGGAAGCAAAGAAGCAAAGACCCGACTTTAAGAGCCGTATATCACACGAAAGCCCTCTTGTCCTTTTATAGTTTTTCTTTTCCCAATTTGTCTTTTTTTAATTTGTCTAGGTTTTATATGAAGATGCGACCAGAACATCTACAAGAAGCGCAAGATCTGAAACTGTTGGCATTATACAGCCTGGATTGAATGAATATGAACTGTTACCAAGGAAGCCTAATCCTAGGTTGAGAAGCGATGTATGTTACGGCAACCCTGGTCACATTCAAACTTTTCTTTGAAAGATTTTAGATTTTACTGTGTAAATATTTTCAATCAAGATGCGAAGAGTCATCAACGTTTTGGAACATATAGTATAAATCTTGACTTTCTACATTCCGACAATAGATCATGGATAAGAATTCTGACTCAGTACAGTATATTCTGATAATGAGACAGAATATTATTCCAAACATTGATAAAAAAAAATATTTCACAATTAATTTTAATAATATAGACCGCTCAAAGCTGATTTTTTCCAGTATGTTTCGGATAGATGGATACATTGAGTATTGAAGGAGGAGTTTAGTTGTTTATACGGAGAAGAGAACTCCACGTGCTATGGTAGAAGCAAAGAAGCCACGACCGGACTATCCTATGAGAGCCCGAGTCTTTTAAAATTCGAATGGTCATCAACAATTAGATTTCTGTTATCTCAGGCTTGACATTTTGTGCATCATCAAAATCTATTTATTTGTATTCAAAGCACTGATCTCTGATTTTCAATATCCTAAAGTTACGCGAATTTCTAAAGGCTTGACAATGCATGTTAAATTTAGTTAATTATATTGACATATGTTTTTCTAATGAAATGTATGGAGGATGAGGGATAATTAGTAATAATATTTTGTACATTTCTATTTTCTATAGTCATTTTATATAGTGTATTGTTACTATGGACATAAATATTTGTGCTTGAGTCATTTGATAATACATTTACATGATATTACTAGTTTTCAAGAATTTTATGGGTGTGTCACTTTAAAAATAAACTGTTGATCTAATAAGAACGAAACAACCTTGAAGATATTTCCATGCATTATTGATGTTTTTCAAAGATATTACACAATAAATATCACAATAGATAGCTATCAATTAATTTAATATTGATTATTTCCTAAATGTAAGTAATTCATTGTTATGTCTTCATCCTATTATACAAATTATTCCTAATTTTCCTTAAGTTCTAATCCATTTCCCTATGTCTTAACACAAATTTTGGAGTCCCAATTCCTATTTAATGTCCCATCCACAAAAAATCCAACAAATAAAATTGACTAAAAGTCCCCACATAAGCACCAAAAATAAATATAAAAGAATTAAAAAATTATTTTATTCCTCTCCACTCATTTCGTAACCATTTTATAACCATCCCTCAAAATCATTTAAAAATACTAATTATCCTCCACCATTTACCTCATAATCACTTTAACAACTCGATCTTGATTTTTGATATCTTATTAGATCTCCATTACTGATCAACAATCCTACATCTTTATAAATAGATTCTTTAGGGAACCATTACTAGTAATCAATTGCCGTCACTACAATGTCGTGCTAATGGTTTAAGCAACCACATTATCATTTTTTATAAAATCCACCCTCATCATACAAGAGAGGTTTATTGGGTGAAATGCATTATGGTGTATGAATTGAAGTCATAGTTGCAGGAGTTTTTGAACCAAGGGATTATTAGACCTAGTCTATCTCCATGCAGTGGACTGCTCATTTTTGTGAAGAAAAATAATGGGACCTTGTGCTTGTGTATTGACTATGGGATGTTGAACAAAGTAAAAGTCAAGAATGGGTATCCCCTATGAAGGATTAATGATCTCTTTGATCAGATGAGAGGATCTATAATATTATCTAAGATAGGTCCCTTAGATATGGCTACCACAAATTGAGGATTAAGGAAGAGGATATTTAAAAGATAGCTTTTAGGACTTATTATGGCTACTACGATTTCACATTAGTGTCATTCGAGTCAAATAATGCTACAAATTTCATGACTCTATTGAACATTGCATCAAGAGATTGAGGATAGTTTTACAATTCCTAAGGGAGAATAAGATCTTTGGTAAGCTATTCAAGTGTACTTTCTACAAGGACAAGGTGAATTATCTACACCTTATGATTTCAATGGGAGAGATTGTAGTTGATCTAGAGAAAATAAAAGCAATCGTGGGGTTGCCTACACCATATAATGTAACTAAAATCTAGAGCTTCATGGGACTTGCAAGATACTACAAGAAGTTTGTATAAGGATTTTCTAAAATTGTAGCACCAATCACTTCACTCCATAGAAAGGGAAAAGGTTTGAGTGGAATGAGAAGTGTGACCAAGCTTTCCAATTTTTGAAGAAGCTCATTTCAAATCCTATATTGATTGTACATAATCCAAATGGGTAATTCATGGTGATAACAAAATGCATAAGGATAAGGTGTAGGAGGAGTGCTAATGCAGAATGGGCAAGTTGTTGCCTATTATTCTAGGAAGTTGAAATAATATAAGGTGAACTATGCATCCCATGACCTAGAGTTAGTAGCCATAATTCATGTGCTTTAGATGTGGAGGCACTATATTTTGGGTAAGCCTTTTGAATTGAAGATGGACGACCTAGGCCTTAAATATATATTTACTCAACCCAATCTCAATGCTCACAAAAATAGATAGATATAGTTTCTTACTGAATATAAATTTAGGATTGAATACATTAAGGAGATGAAACATAGAGAAATAGATGCTCTTAGTAGAAGAAGGCATCTAGCAGCCATGATTACTACAAGCTATAATTTGAGAAAGTGGTTTGTAGTCTTCAAAGAGATTATTCCACGATGGAGAAAGATGTAGAGAAAAACCCCTTGGATCATCGATTTAATAGATATTTGTTTTAGTTAGATTTTATTATTAAGATACCAAGGGAGAATGTACATTCTAAACTTAGGAATTTGAGGAAGTTGATGTTAGAGGAGATCCACAACACACCATGGTAGGAAAATTGAGATCTTTATATTTTTAGCCAAGACTCGAGAGGGATGAGATTGAATTTGTAGCTTGATGATTGGAGTGCAAACATGATTGCTACAAGGAGATGAAACATAGAGAAATAGATTCTCTTAGTAGAAGAATGCATCTAGCAGCCATTATTACTAAAAGGTCTAATTCAAGAAAGTGGTTCATAATCTTCAAAGAGATTATTCCATGATGGAGAAAGATGTAGAGAAAAACCCCTTGGACCATCGATTTAATAGATATTTTTTTTAGTTAGATAGATTATTAAGCTACCAAGGGAGAATGTACATTCTAAACTTAGGGATTCGAGGAGGTTGATGTTAGAGGAGATCCACAACACACCTTATTCAAGGTGCCTAGGAATAGCCAAGATGGTAGGAAAATTGAGATCTGTATATTTTTAGCCAAGAATTGAGAAGGATGAGATTGAATTTGTAGCTTGATGATTGGACTGCAAACAAGCCAAGACTAAGCATGTACACCTAGTAGGTTTGTATAGTCACATGACATACTTGAATATAAATGACAAGTTATTAGCATGGATTTTATTTAAGGGTTGCCTATATCAAAGAATAAACATGATGTCATTTTGGTAATTGTGGATAAGTTGACCAAGGTAGCGTACTTCACCCAAAGGATTTTTAAGTATGGATTGTTTACTTCAGCTAAGAAGTTTTTCTGAGAGATATTGCATTTGAATTGAGTACTTGAGATGATCATATCAAAATGAGATACTCATATAATTTCTAGATTTTGGAAAATATTGAATGAAATATTTGGGACAATATTGAATTTTAGTTTGACAAACAAAGATAGTGAAGCAAGTAGTCGAAGACCTGCTTAGGATGTATTTCATGGATTAATAGTCTAGGTTGGAGGAGTATCTTCCATTGGAAGATTTTGCATATAATAACTCCTATCATGCATCTTTGGTATGACACCATTTAAAGCTCTTTATGGATGAAAGTATTGTACACATATCATTTTGGATATCTAGTTGAATACAAGATTGGAATTGGTTCAAATATTCTTAGGAGATGCATGATGAAATGAGATTGACCAAGGGGTGGTTAAAGAAGGTAGAAAAAAAATAGAAGAGCTATGCACGTAAGAATAGGACTTTCAAAACAAAGTCTTTTTGAGGGTTAAACCTCATAAGATTTCTATATCATTGGAAAAATTAGCCAAACTAGCACCTAGATTTGTAGGTCTATTTGATGTGTCAGAAGTAATGACTGTAGCTACATATAGACTTTATCTAATATAATGATCTTTAATCATATCCATAATATATTTCATGCATCTATGCTTAAGAAACATCATCTTGATGCTACTCATATACTTGATTGGCATGCTTTATAGATTTGGTATCCAAGAGTGGTGCTGGCAGAGCCCATTCAAATTCTAGATTGGAATGATGTTAAGTTGTGTAATAGATTATTATTCAATATAAGGTCTAATGGGATAAAGTATTTGTGGATAGTGACACATGGGAGAATATAGAGGATATATATTGTTCTTATCCTCATTTGAGAACTTAAATTATGGTACTTTGTTTTGCTTAGTGTGATACTTTGACATTTGCATTGGTCTACTATATTTATTGTTTTAGTATTTTTATAATAAGTTTTGGATGATGTATCTTCCTAGTGGGGAAGGATGTCACATCTTATTCTTTTTGCTCAGTGCATTATTAATACAATAAAGTGGTTGAGACTATGGATAAATGTCTTATGTTTTTTTTATTGTTGGTGTAATTATTTATTCATTTGGATATAATTACACTTTACTTAAGTTTACTTAGGTACATGCATATCATAGTAGTTTTTATATGAGACACGTAGGGAGATGTGCTACATTGGGAGTGTGTACATAGGAGAATTTCCACCTTTTATGGTGTGATCTTGTTTTTAATTATCATATCCACTTATTGTGGAGTGATAATTCCACCTTCAGTGGGTGATCCACCTCATGTAAAATATTTTACTATTTATCCTACCTACCCTTGCATCTCATTGAGCCACATGACATCATTGTGCTCTGTTGTCTCCTAGCCTTGCCTCTGTAAGAAGGCTCATCTATATTGTATGTAACTTGATGATCTAGTTGTTCAGTATTTTCATCTTGATAGATTTTATTC
Organism: Cryptomeria japonica; assembly: GCF_030272615.1. NCBI lineage: Eukaryota > Viridiplantae > Streptophyta > Pinopsida > Cupressales > Cupressaceae > Cryptomeria > Cryptomeria japonica. Next base: position 54,063 of record NW_026729447.1, on the reverse strand, counting down.
CTATCAATATTTTGTACTTTTCATTGATCTCTTGATCTTCAAAAAATCTCACATGTTATCAGAGCCTAGAGGGCTTCACTGATTAGTCTTTTTGAGATATTTTGGAGGCTTCAATTTTTGGATTTGGGAATCTACATTTTTGGGGGCGTCCTACAACAATTTGGACATCATGGTTGAGTTCGAGAGACCATTTGCATAAATTTTCAGTATAAACTCGGCCATATTTGGTGAAGGAAAAAATTTCGCCTATTCAACTAGGCACGCCACGTCGAATTCCATACAGCTCAGTCAGCAAGCCATGCATCATCTTTCGTATTGCCGATGTCATCATCTGTGCAACCCGGACAAGGGGTGCGGAGACCATTTTGATGGGAAGACGGCTGTCAAATTTAACACATTGAAATTTTGATGTCAGCATTACATCAACATTTTGGAAAAAAATTCTACCCCTTGCATTTGCAGTTCAACTTCAAATGGCTATAACTTTCTCATTTTGGCTCCTTTTTTGGTGCATTTTATTTTGAAATGGGCTAGAATTTTGTGCTCTTCACAGTGGTAGAGGAAGTTTCTTATTTTAATGGATATATTTTTCAGAATTTTCAAATTTTGATGACTGTACCTGTGTAATCCCCAATTTTGCAACTTCAGAGGCTTCGTTTGGGGTCATACGACCTTCTTTTTAGGTGCCATATTTTTTAAAGTGCATAATTTTTCATCTACTTTCATAATATCCCATTAGTTTGTAGTTTTTTTCCTAAGGATTTTGATACAATCCAAGATTATGTCACAAAAGAAAATGATCTAAGAGAAAATCTAAAGGATTGTGGTATTGACAAGAAGGATTCTCAATTGATTTATAACTTGTTGGACTTTTTTTTCATCAGAGTATGCAGCCTTTGTATCTAGCTTTCACACATAGAGGTTAGCTCAAAGTTCCTCATACACTTCTCCCTTTGATGCATTCACAAAGATATTAATACTTGACCAATCTAAGTTGACCAAGATGGGGATTCTCAAATTTTCAAAGTCGCAAGCATTGGTGGCTAATAGAGGGAATCAACGAAATCAAGGAAAAGGCAAGAATCAAAGCAACCTAAGTCTAAAGTACAACAAGATGGAGCACAATCCTCCTCTCCACAATAAGGTGATTCTACATCCTCACCTAAGAGGAAATCTAAGGACAATATTTTTTGTGCATATTGCAAGAAGTTAGGACATGATGAACAACATTGTTACAAGAATGATATTGATGAATTGAAACATATTCTTGAGGAGAACAAAATCAATTTACCTTCTAGAATGTCTACTTTGGCTTCTTCTTCCAAGGAAAAGGATAAAGGAAAGAATCACTCCTTTGGGACAGATAAAGGAAAGGGAAAAACTCTTTGTGTTATTACAAGTCATGATTCAAGGACATGACTTCTAGATTTAGGGGATTCTCATCATATGGCATCTTTGCAGTCTATGGCCTCTTCATATGAGCCTTTCCACACGCTGTAGAATTTTTATGGGCAATCATACATACATCTTGGATATAATTACACTTTACTTAAGTTTACTTAGGTACATGCATATCATAGTAGTTTGCATATGAGACACCTAGGGAGATTTTCTACATTGAGAGTGTGTATGTAGGAGAATTTCCACCTTTTATGGTGTGATCTTGTTTCTACTTATCATATCCACTTATTGTGGAGTGATAATTCCACCTTTAGTGGGTGATCCACCTCATGTGGAATATTTTACTATTTCTCCTACCTACCCCTACGTACCCTTGCATCTCACTGAGCCACATGACATCATTGTGTGCTCTCTTGTCTCCTAGCCTTGCCTTTATAATAAGGCCCATCTATATTATATGTAACTTGATGATCCAGTTGATCAGTATTTTCATCTTGATAGAATATAGCTTAATCCTATCAATATTTTCTCTCTCTATTTTGTACTTTTCATTGAGCTCTTGATCTTGGCAAAATCCCACATTTATTATGGATAAATGCTTTTTACATTAGATGTTATTTTTAAATGCATGGCATTAAAATGGAAATTATGATGAAATATTCTTCAACTATAGTTTTGTGGACTAACCTATTGATCATTTAATCTTAGTGGGAATGATGCAAGAACATGTCAAAGAAAAGAACTTGGGTGTGGTAGAAGTTTCCTACCCACCTTGCAATAATTAGCATGATGGAAACTAGATGAACACACACTCACATAGTTGCATACATATTGTATTATGCATCGTTTAATACTAAATTTTATGTATTTATGGATGTGTAGTCTAATTTTAGCATTATGGTTTAAGTGATGTCTATAGTTGTGTAAATTTGTTTTTGTTAAGTTTGTTTCAAATGACTTGTTAGGAAACATAAAGCCATCCCCTTATTTTTATGTCAATATACTCATAAACTATGTACTTGTTTTATTAGAAATTAAAACGTTTGTATTTTTTTCAAATACAAATATCTTCTTTTCAAATATGTATGTATGTATGTATGTATATTATTGTTGTGAATAATGTAGAATGATTTTTGATTAGAACTATGTAATCTTAAGAGAATAACATTACCTGTTTAATTAGAATTAAAATATTTGAACTTCAAAATTTTAATAAGATATTGCATATGAATTCCTTTTTTTCACATTACCCATTTAAATATTGATGAAATTTTTATTAGCCCATAGACTATATATATATGGTGGGAATGCCCATTAGTTTTTCCTCCTATTAGAAGCCAAATTAATTTTGGGTTAGTCTTTTTTCAAGGAAATTTACTGTTCCTTCCACGAAGGTCTGATTGCATTGTGTACAGACCACTGGCCCGCTTCACACCAATCTATAACGTGATGTTGCAGATGTTGCTGCTATCAATTTTATGGAGTTTTCAGAAGAATCAATCCTAATGAAGACTAGCTTGAGTTTCCCTATCTCTCCTATCTGAAAGAATAATATGCATATCAATTTATCGTTGAAACTTGACAAACTCAATCTTTCACTCCAACACCCCGCACCTAGCGCTGGAATTGAATCTACTCTTCAACAACATGGTTCCTAGAAATTTATGGATGGCCTTTCAATTTAGTTCTGGATATGGCACTCGCAAAGAATGAGGTTCTCAGAGCTATGAATTTGCATTTTCTAATTCTCTTTGCATTTTTCCCTAAGTTTGCGTGCGTTAGCATTTCAAGTCCTTTAGGTGCATATTGTTCCTGGGTAATGAGCCTAAATCCTTTTAATTAGTTTTATTATATTTTGAGTGTGATTCTCAATATGTTGTTTCGCTTATAGAGTTTTCCATGTATCTAATGTTCATGTGCTAAATGTGCTTTATGGTTTTATGTTTTGCAATTGCAGTATCAGATTAATTGTTGTATAGATCTGAAAAGAATTGATCTAGATTGCTTTACCACCCCTCTTAGTCTTACAGTGTGTTCAACAATGTTAAACTAGTAATCCACATTTGTCAGTCATATATAAATGATGAAATCCTATGTAAACATATATTAAAGTTATAGATTGATTGTGAAAATATTGGAGTGTATGTACACCATCTTTTACAATAACTATTTGTTCCTCTATAGTAGATTATCTTGTACAAGGTTAAGTGATTATTCCATCTTTTATACAAAGTGAAGGGTTGAGAAATAAATGAATAACTTTTTTAATAAAATTATATGATATCTAGTGTAAGAATTTTCTAGTAAGAAGCTTACCCAATAGAAGACACAATTTTCACTATTGAATTTTATGTGACAAAACATATAGATCGTGTACAATTAGGAATGTGTATTCTTGTTAAAGAAATGATTTTACTTTCTTTCAACAAGATAGTTCCATCAATATTTTTATTAATTTATATTTTTAGAAAAATTATGAATAATCGTATAATTATATTAATGATAATAATAGGAGAAGAAGCATCTAATATCTTAGCTAGAAATAAAGAAGAATAAAAGAAAGATTCTTTTTATTGTCCATGCCAAGTACCATACTACTTGTGGGAGTCATCTAATTGTGCTACAAGTGATATGTGCATCCTCTCAAAATACATGCTTTAATTTAAAAAATATATTTCAAATGAATAAAACATAAATACTTAGTACATACATATTGTAAAAAACACTATTCAATAAAACCACAGGAACGCCTTAGTACCCCAATTCAATAGTGTATGTAGGATGTGATGCTATCATGATTTCTAAATGCATGTGTATTATGTGCTAACATGTAATGATGTAGAATAAAACTATATCATAAGAAGATCTTTTTGGTGTGTCATTATACTTAGTCATATGATAGCAGGCTACACAGACTCGAGAAGGGATAGTGGAAAAAGGGGATGAAAGGTAGAAGATATGGAAGTGAAAAGAACTTCTTGTGCTATTATCATCATTGAGCTTAATTATGGCAAATAGGTTTTGACAATCCAGATATGTGCTTGACCTAGAAATTCATTGTACCCATTTGCATGGAGATCAAACAATCACAAACAAGGAATGCTCCAATTCACACTAGACTCACAATGCCCTCATATCCTTGGACAACACATAGCATTACTAAGAGACAATCCACAGACAACAAAATAGGTGAACATACCCCATCTTCACCTTTCTAGTCAAAGACATCCTAGAGATAGAATCTCTAGTCAGAGGCATCCTTGAAAAGCTAAAAGACTTGTCACCATACAAGATATAATCAAAATAAAACCAAGACTTGACACCAACATAAACTGGAATCCTCAAGTTATTAGTGTTGATTGCTTCTCATCTAAAATTGACTGAATCTATGAAATTTATACTTTATTGCAGAGAATAATGGAATTTTATTGTGGATTGGCGATGCAAATGCTCTTTTATTGTGAACTGTGCGTGAACAGAAAAAGGAGATAAAAAGATGATGCTTCTCAAAACATGTGATGCTTAAGGTTCGACACCCATCACTAGACTTAGGATTTTCCCTAGTTACAAATAGGACTTGATTTATTGTGGAAGAAGAGGAATGGAAAGGAAGGGGAAGTTGTATGAAAGGGAACCAATGTTAGGTAGATCAATAACCAACCATGATGGGAGTAGTAGGATGTGAGTGTGAGCAAGGTGAAAGGATCAGATTGAATTCTGAAGGAGGGAGGACCAATGTCTCTAAGCATGGCACCAATAACCCAGTTTTCACAATGGTATTTGCCCAAGACGTCATCGAAGTGGTTTTCATCGTTGGAAGAATTTATTTGTCTTTACCTTTTTTTATTTTTTATTTTTTTTGTGTCACACAGTGCCTATTTGACAAGTTTTCACCAAGTAACGATCTTTTTTATTTTTATTATTTTTTGGTATTTTTTTAATATTTTTTAATATTTTTTTGTATTTTTTTGTATTTTTGACAATGGGATATTCTGAAAAACTATGTGTAAAACCTGTGAAGGTGCATTCTATTCATAGGGTCCTCCAAAGGTTCTCCATCTTGTGTTGAGAGTTGATATGCACTTGATCCATAGAATGTTGTGATGACGTAAGGACCAATCCAATTTGGTTCGAAATTTCCCTTTTTCTCTCTATCTTGTTGATTCTTATGATTTTCTTTGATAACTAAGTCACCCACCTCAAATGTGCCAGAATTTACCTTATGATTGTAGCTTCGACATTCCTTGACTAAATGATGTGTTTCTCCATTAATTGTGTTCCTTGATGAAGGAACTAAGGTAGAATTACTAATGTGTGAACTACGTTGGCCCATATTAGGGGAGATCAACTCTTGTTCTTTTTTCTTCATAGGATTTTTATCCTTGACTTTGATTTTGATTTGGAATGAAGGAATTCTCTTTATTTTTTACTTTAAGATTTTTCTTTTCAAAGCTTGACTTTTGATCCCCAACAAGTAAGGGATTTTGTAATTCTTATTGATCCAAGTCTATAAGTGGAGTGGAAATGGAATGAGTGGATAACATGGTAAGGTTGTATGAGTTCTCCAGAGGGATGGTGATATTCAATAGATTCTTTTTTGGCACCACTCTTAGGACTATTGATATCGAGAGTTGCTCGCGCCACTAGAGGAGATTTGCATTTAGACCTTAGTAGCCACAATACTGGGTGGTTCATACCTAATTCCTTGATATTTTAAATTATTTGTAGGATACTCCTGTCAACTAAATGCCTTAGGAGATAGTGGGAGTTGATCAACATGAAAGATATACTCACCACATCCCATGTCTTTAACCTTGAATTTTTATTTGAGCTCTACTTGCTTTGATGCAAAAGCTTTCAAGGATTCTGGATTCACATATGTTGATGATGGAGTTTCTTCTCTATTAATTGGAATTATTATCTCTGATCCTGGTCATAGGTTATTCCAACATATGAACCGATTTGGATCACCTTTTATTTTTACATCAACTCTATTGTAAGGAAATTTGATACATTGATGATATGTTGATGGTAATACTCTCATTTCATGTATCCATGGATGTCCCAAAATTATGTTGTATGTGAGCTCTAGATCAAGGACTTGACATACCACATCGTTTGTAACTGGCCCAGCTCTAAGAGGTAAGTTGACTGTGCCCTTGGATGAGTGCTCTTCATCATCATATGCCTTAATGGTGATTGCATGTGTTGACTATGCCCTATTGGAAGCAGCTCTAGAAGCTCTTTGAATCTGAAAAGTTAAGCCTTTTTGTTCTTGACAATTTTTGTGTAATTTCTCAGTAGTGAACACAGACACAGTTTTACTAAATTCAGACTTGATTTCTGATCCTAGACGTTGTTATAGTAAACATAGACATTGTTTTACTAAATTCAGACTTGATTTCTGATCCCAGACGTTGTTATAGTAAATAGTTATAGTAACCAAACAACAGACCTAGTACTAATGAAGAGATCAAACCCGAGATATTCAAGAGCCATCACGGTGAAAACAAGAGGCATCCATCATAGAGAAGCAATTGTATACAGTATGTCAAGGACTATCATGAGTGAATACCCATGAAGAAATAACAAGAGTGATGAAAGGATAAGGATGTCATGTAGAAAGGTTGAGTGAAATATATTTCAGTCGTTTCAGGCTCCCTAAGGATATTATGTTCTTTCATAGAATATTTTGTTTATACTTGTTTAAGGTTAGTGTTCCACATGGAATGATATGTTTTGGTCATAAAGGAGCTTTCAAAGATAATGAGCCCAAAGAGATGCCAAGACAGTGTTAGCACGCAAAGGCTCCTTTCTTGCCACCAAAGGGTAGAGCACCAAATGATCTTGACAGAGGAAAAATCAGAATAAAAGACAACTTTATGAATTATAGAACATGAATGAAATAAGAGACATTAATTTGCTACAGTTATTAAGTTTTCATGGAGAAATGAATTCGATGTTCATTGTTAACATCAGTGGTAGATATGTTTAGGACTATCCAACTCCAATGTTGCAGATAATAAGGAATCTCATGAATACATGGCTAAATGATACAATCAAAACTAATTAGATAGTACAATCATATGAAACTAAACAAAGAATCCACATGAAGAAAAAATCACAGCAACTAAGGGATACAACTCAATGATACATGGTTGACTAAAAAAGGCCTCACTCACATTAATGAGAAGGAAAACAATCTTCATATTAAATAAAGCATTGTACATTCAATCTGAATATGAAGCACAACAGAGAGGAAAAGGCAGGGTTGTAAATGCAGTGAATACTTGGAACCTCTCTTCATTGTAGACCAAAATTTTGTGGGCGAAACTTTACCATATAGGCACCACACACCCTAAAAGTAGGGTTCTTCAGCTATGGCACCTCTTCCCTCTTTAATTACTATAGACTACACAAAGTTAAGCAGTATTGTACTTCCAAATGAAGAAATTGTATTGAGGTGTAATTATCTACTACTGCATGCAAGGGTAAAGAGTATCGTGAGACAAACTAACCAAAGCTGGAAACACAAAATAGGTGAAATATAATTTATTGACATCATTTAAATAACTTGATTAATCTTAAGATTTTCATTCTCAACCAGTCAAATGCAGATAAAGTAATTTTTAGTATTGATCCTAAACATTACAGTTCAACCCTAAATTAAAAATTCAATAGCTTTTGATTGGTGCCATGGGATAAGGAAACGTGAGGACTGTAGTAACCTTTTGGCACTTTATAATACATCAGTGCCAAAAAGGACCCACCTCTTATAGATGAAAACTTATCTCTCACTACTTCTAGAATATCGTATTGCATATATTATAAAAATATGAAACCAGAGTGCCTAAGATGAGAATAAGGATTTCTCAAGATTTCATTGCCATATATTGCTTTCATAAAGAAATATATATGGGCTCAAAAACCAATTTTATCTGACTCCAGCTCATGGCCAATGAACAAAAAAAATCTTTAAACCCCCAATTGAGGGATCCTAAAATAATGGAGTGAATGAAGGGGGCGCCCCAGTGTTTGAAATCCCAAACTGGGTCGAATGCCATATAATTGACCATGGGGGGTATGAGCAAGTATTGGCCTACAGTTAAGACTAGTCACCGATATGGAACCCCGAGAAACATTTCCCAATCAATTCCATTTCTAACATATATGCACCCCTTTGAGATATGCACTTTCTAACACTGGGATCCCTCACATTTTTGATGGGTGGTGCCACATGACATGGAAGGGTCGCTCCTTGCCTATTCCTTCATTTTGTGAAAGAATGGTTGAGAAGTAAAAGATGAGGGCCACGACGGAGTGGTTGTCGAATAGACAACCAGTGGCACGGTGAGATCCTGCTCAAGAAAAGTAGAAATGTAGAGATTTGATACACAAGCTATCATCCTAATAAAAACCAATCTTTTCCTTTACAAATTTATATTTTCCCACAAAACTACCTCTTCTAATCGAGTTCGTTGGAAGCCAAATGTTGCAGGCCGATCCATTGCAACCATCACAAATTTTGTAAGGGGGTTGACTCAGTTTCTAAGAGTTTGTGGTAAAAAAAGTAGGTTAGGGATGATTGATTTTATGTTTTCACTTCCCACCATTCCTCTTTTGAAAATTCATGTATCTTTTGTCTTAACTTTTAATTTAAGACAAATTAAAATCATTTTATTTTTTAATTTAAGATAATTAAATAATAATTCAAGTATTTAAGACAATATACTAATATTGTCTTTAAAAAATGTCTTAAATAGCTCTCTTATGTAGTAGCCAATCTAGCTACAAGAAGCGCAAGATCTGAAACTGTTGCCATTATACCGTCTGGATCGAATGAAGCAAGAAAACATGAAACCGGCTTGAGAAGCCGTGTGTGTTACGACAACCCTTGTCAGCATTTAAACATTTCTTTGGAAGCTTATATATTTTACTCTGTATTTTTTCTATTGATCACGATTTTTCATTATTTACAATTAGTATATAATATATTATTTTATCAATCTCAATCATGTCATGTGATCCATTATCAAGATGTGAAGAACCGTCCACGTTTGAAATTAATCCCGACTTTCTACATTCTGATAATGAAACAGAATATTACCCCAAACATTAACAAAAATGCATTGATATAGATGTCTCAAAGCTGATGTTTTCTAGTATCTTTCTAGATGGATACATTGAGTATTCAAGTAGGAGTTTAGTTACTTATACAGAGAAGAGAGCTCCGCGTGTTACGATGGAAGGAAAGACCAGAGTTCAAAGCCGCCTATCATATGATAATGAGAGCCCCAGTCTTTTGAAATTCGAATGGTCATGAACAATCAGACTTATGTTATCTCTGGCTTGACAATTTCTGCATTGTCAAAATCTACTTATTTGTATTCAAAGCAGCGATCTGTGACTTTCAATACCTAAAGTTGCGTATGTTTCAAAAACCATGACAATGCATGTTGAATTTAGTTAACTAGCATGTGCACAAAAGGGGTGTAAGTATTATGCCGGTAGAAAAACCTTTCTAAATTAATAGGTTAGAAAGTCAATTCAATTTATATATCTAATATATTATTTTGATTAATAAATGTTAAATTTGTGAGTTAAAATTATTCACAACAATCTATTTGCGCTCTCTTTTACAAATACAAAGTTTGTTTGAGATTTTATAGTAGTACATTCCAGTCCACAATGTTTTGCTACCTTGGATGGTCATATTAAAATGATGATAATAGTGTTGGGAATATGAAGCCCAACAGTCACATGGCTGTTTGTCTTCCCCAGAAGACTCTTCATTTCATATTTGATATGTTTATATAAATGGCTGTGTGTAGCCCATACATGATGTACTGTGTAGTATTAGATATTGGTTAATAAGAATTCTCTTTGCTTTCTAGTAGACGTAGCCACTTAGTGGTGAACCACGTTAATCTTGTGTCTCGAGTTCATTGTTGTGTCTATTATTCTTTCTGTTGTTTTCTGTTCATTATTATGTGTTTTCACTGCTCGTTTTAAACATGCTGGGTGCTTTTATGTTATCAATAAACAGGCTGAAGTTTCAAATGATGATGAAGCCAAAGCAGAAGCATTATATGAATAATTTTGGGTGGTGTTAGAGTCATCAATAATTATAGAGTGGTTGAAAAGGTGGACATTTTTTTAGCATTTATGATTGTATTCTAATTGATTGTCAATGAATTAGATTTATTTGATCTTGCATTTATTGAAATATATTATATAGTTTACCAACAATTAAAAGATACAGTGTTTCTTTAACTGCATATAGTCCCAAACAAATGATCGATGAAAACTATATATTGGTGTTAAAAACATAGTATATCAGTGCTAAAATGATGGTATATTAGTGTGAGACATGTTTACAACTCAAACTCCATCCATAATATAGCCTATCGGCTAATTATATTAACAAATGTTTTATAATGGAAGTTATGGAGGAGTGAGGAGTCAAAATACATTATTTTATTCTATAGACAATTAGTAATGATTAATAATACTAATTATAAACATTATATTTAGATATATGTTTTTTATTATATTTAATTTTAATTATTAATTAACTATATAATATATTCAAATATTTAATATACATTAATTATTAATTAGATATATAAATAGGCATAAAAAATGGATCCATATCCTCCCTTAGTAAAGCTTAAAATCATAATTAAGGGTAAACCAAGTACCATGATTGCCTTAGATAAAATTATTTTCTTGAACCAATACAAGATCATAATGATCATGATGGTGGTATTTTAGTTGATCAGGAAGAATAAGATCTCATTTAACTTGATATTTGATTCTAGTAATATTGTACATTAGGATGAGTTCCTGAATCCTTAGATGATACTATTTTAAGAAAAAATGTAACTAACTTTCTATCCTCCCACCCATATTCTACTTACCATCCAAATTTCAAAAATAGAAGGGAAACACCATTCTATGACAAGACACTCAAAACCTATCTATGCCTAAATCCAAAATCATTTAGAAAAAAACAAATCCTTATCCTCACACAAAAGTCAATTACTAAGCCTTCAAAAGATTGTCAAGATTCTAATAAACAATCTACCACCTTTTGCACAAATGATCCTTGGTTTGAGAGATTTATTATTCAATATCAAAATACTAGTCAACATTACATTAGTGAAGCCAATGTGAAACCAAAATCACCATTAAAGAAAGATCTAATCCTATGAATTCATTAGAGAAATTTTACTATCCAAATCAAATCAAAAATTAATTTATTAATGATGATGATGATAGTATTGTAGATCAAGTTGAATATAATAATTAAAATATATTTTATTATGAGATTATTATAGCTAAACTTTCTGTGAGCTTTCATTACTCAACCTATGACTCTGTTGACAAGGGAAACCCCATCTTAACTTGACATCCTTCTGTCTAGTCAATGTTTCCAAGACCAAGTTCATGAGAGCACTCCATCTATTTCACACATTATGTATATCCTTCATCTTCCTCCTTACAATATAATGTCCAATCCATCTATCCAAAATATTAATACACATTACAAACACACCAAAATCCAAATAATTCTTTTTATATTTCTATTGAGGACTATTAAAATGAAGAATATATATCACACAAATTCAATGATGTTACTTTTCCCAAGAATATCCACAACTCGTATGGTGCCATTCCTATCCAACAAATAGCACCATACAATAAAAATTCTAGCAACATGCCCGTCCAAGATCAAGTACCATCATGTAAGGATCTTGTAAATATGAGTATATTAAGCATGAACTAGAGTTTCCTAAAATCATTGCTTCCTATCAAATACCATCTTCTCATATTGTGTCTATCCAACCTATCAAAGAGTCTCCTAGTCCCATCCTTGTCCAAAATCAAACACTATCATAAAAATCAATACCCAGAAATTCTATTCAAGAATATTGGCCTATGTTCAAGTCGAAATCCATTTATGAATTGTTCAAATCCTATCAATACTATCGAAGAAATTTTTATGTTCATCTTAAATCAAGAGATGTGTAAACAAACAAATCCAAAGCAAGTTCAAATATGTCCTCAACCAAGTCATGGTCAAATTATCCAAACTAAAGATGAAATCACTCAAGAGAAACACATCCAAGCTACTGTCATTTATTATCATGATCCTACCTGTTATGAAGGGAGATAAGAAGACCCTCAAGATATATCGTTATATGATATTGTCAAGAAGCATAATATTTTAAATTATTTGCGTAATTCCTCAAGACGCGTGCAAGGAAGGCCAAGGAGGCAAAAACCTTAGCCACAACAACATTGAGGTAGGTGGGTGTTCTTCGACCTATGATGGAGAGGAAGGTGCAGATGATAGCGATGGGAAGGATGTAGATGGCCCTTTGTCTTTGGCACCTAGTTCTCAACCTGCTTGGGGAAGGACTGCCCTTTGCAACACTATCAGTGGTTGCTCTGATGATAGCATGGCTACTGGAGCTGTGGGTTTAGTGATCCCATTGAGGGTGTGGAGGAGGATCTCCTCCTTGATACTATTTTGTAAGGCACTAAGGACGATGAAGACATTTCCCTCTTTTCTCTTTCACAAGAGGAAAAATAGAGGGTTCTGTTGAATCATTCTGTTTTAGGTTCTAAACCCATTGGAGCTTTTTTTGATCAGGGTGGCCTTGGGCTCATCCTTCAGAGGGGAATTCTTCTTCCTCAACCCAAAGACCCTACAGTGGTGGGTGACGAGGTCTCCCCTCTTTCTCTTGGAAGGACTCCCAATGCTTCTAGGATTTGTGTTCCTTTCTTGTAGAATGATAATGTTTTGTTGGGTGTGAGTCATCTTAGCCTTCCTGAGGCCTCCTCCGACATTATGACTTCTTTCAATATTGGTGTGATGGATTCCCCTAGTGTTTCATCTCCTGGTGTTGGTGGCATGTCTGTTGCCCCCTGCTATGATGTGCTTGGAGACTGTCACTCCTACACATGATATAGTTGAAGGGTTTGATCTTGTTACCCCTCAGTCGGGTGTGGATATTGAGGTTGAAGAGATGTTTACTTCCCCTGAGTCTTTTGTTCCTTCATAGATTATGGAGGATGGGATGGAAATCGATATCCCAGACTTTCTTTCTTGCAGGATGGAGGCTTCATCCAATAACTCTCTTGTTGGGAAATTTTGTGGGAATCGTCCAGACATAGATGTCGTGGGAAGATGGATGGGTGGGAGGTGGAACCTAGGAGGTAAGGTTGAGGTTGTTTCTATTCTTAACAATTTCTTCTTATTCTACTTTTCAAATTCAGATGATTGCTCCAAGACCCTTTTAGATAGTCCTTGGTTTATGGGGCACAATGGACTTGTCCTTAATCAGTGGGCCCCTAGATTTAATCCTTTGAAGGAAGATACTAGTAAGTTCCTTGTGTGGGTCCAATTGCCATACCTTCCTTTGGAATTCTGAGATGAGGAAGTTTTTTGACTCATTGCAAACAATTTTGCATAGTATTTTAATACTGATTCTGTCACAAAATTTAAGAAGCATTTGATCCGTGCTCATTTTTGTGTGCTTGTGGAGAAAAATATGGAGCTCCCTTCGTAGGTTTCTCTTTGCTACAAGTTCGGAGTGTGGGTGCAGCCTATTATTTTTGAAGACTAGATTCTAGTTTTTGTCAATGCTGTTGTAATTGGGTCACTCTAGTGCCAGTTGCCCCAAGAATGAGAAATGACCACTTGTTGGTGGCTATGACAAGTCTTCTCAAAGGGCTGAAAATAGAGGGAAAGCCTTTATTGATTATGAGAAGATGAAGCTCCCTTCTTAGGTTTCTCTTCGCTCCATGTGCTTATGGAGAAAAACATGGAGCTCCCTTCTCAGGATTCTCTTTGCTCCAAGTTTGGAGTGTCGGTGCAGCCTGTTATTTTTTAAGACTAGATTCTATTTTTTGCCATTGCTATTGTAAATTGGGTCACTCTAGTGCCAGTTGCCCCAAGAATGAGAAATGGCAACTTGTTGGTGGCTATGACAAGGCTTCTCAAAGGGCTGAAAATAGCGAGAAAGCCTTTATTGATGGTGAGAAGATGAACACCTCTTCTTTGGTTTCAAGTTTAAATGCTTGTTCTCCTCCTTGGGTTAATAGAAAAATCATAGAGCTTGTTAACTCTTGCTCCATGAAACAAAAATCTTTGGAATAATTTGGCTTTAAACCACGTTAACTTGGGGTTGGGTGTTTGTAAGTTTTGATGTCTTTTGTTGTTTGTTTGTTGTTTGTCTTGGTTGTCTCTTGTTGTTTTGTAGTGCTATTTGATCTATCCGTTTGATCTATCCTATTGTAAAAGGGTCAGGGCCCATTTCGAAACCCCTTATTTTTTAATCAAAAACATTAACAAACAAAAAATGGGTTAGTAAATTTCTTATATTAGAAAAGTAAAAATAAGCAATGTTAGAATAGACACAAGCATGAAATGGTGTGTTAAAAGAACGATAATACTAATAAAATTGTCCATACATATGTGGAAAAAATATATAGGTGACACATATAACAAGAAATGGAACATCAATCTAAAAAATTGAATGAGTGACAAGAACCTTAGAACAACACATTAGAAAAACATAAATGAGAACTATATAAAATTAGAGAGTTGTCTCAATACAACCTACCTCAAGGACAAACTACTTTAAGTGATACAAGAACATTATAATCAAAAAATAATATTATTCATGTGAAAATCACAAGAAGTAACACCAAGATCAATCTCCCAATATATATATATATATATATATATATATATACCTTGCCGATCCAGAGTCTAAGTGATTGCTTAAGAGCACAAGTATAGGGTACAAAGTAGAGACACTTTCCTTACCTAGTACCTGCCTTGCCGTATGGAATGGAGACCTATCTAGAAAGACACCTGACCTCAATGTACCAAACCAGCACTCGACCTATAGCTGAAAGGCCAAAAACAAAGTGATAGGGTGAATACAAAGAGACTACTAGACAGAGGTATCTATCTTACCATGTTGGAATGAACACTATACTTAGTAGGCCTGCTCCCCCTTCTAGGCAAAAAGCACTACGATAGCCTGTACTTAGAAACACTGACCGACCATAGTCACCCTCATTTATGGACATAGACCCTTCTAGACATACAAATACCTGGCCTATATGTAGTACCACGGGCAGATCCCCATCTGGATCTATAAAAAACTTAGTGGTGAGGGTCAGGCACTGCTACGAACACCATAGGTCAGGAAGCCAAAAGGACTTCTACTCAGATAAGACACTACGAGACCATATACTAATACACTGGGTTCATATCGTAGACACTACCCCTGTTACCCACCTATGCTACCCCACCACACAAAGGCACATACCTGCTTGGCATGCAAGGAACGAAGTACTAGTACATGCTACCGACAAGGACCTAACACCTGCAGCTACCTTGACTACTAGGTACCTGAGTTACTCCTACTCTGGTTACGGAAAAGGATAAGGTCAGATAGAAGAAATCAAGGAAGCAAGCACTCCTTCAAAATAAACGGAGCAGGTACCCATACCCATCTGCAACGGACAGTGACGAGGGTGGGTGGCCACCTTGATCCAATAGTGACCATGGCTTCTTTATTTCTCTTATTGTAGCTTCAACCTTATAGCTTCACCCTTCTTGGAAGGTCCCACCTAAAATGGAGCATTTGTTAAAGCTTTCTAGTTTTTTTGTGGAAATCAAATCTCCACTTAGACCTGACATTTTCCCTAGAGAATGGTAGGGCCATTTATATAGTCATAGCCCATTGTTTCGATTCCAGATCGATAGCATGCAACATTCCTACCAAGCCCATAGCCCACATCTGAGCTAGTTTGAGAGCCATACCCCTATGATCCCCTATAGAATGATAGGGTAGATCGAGTGGACCCATTCCATAATGATCCATTATAAAGCGTCTAGCATTCCTTCTAGCTTGCAATCAAGACCCGACAAAGGTAGAGGCAGAGACAGAGGTGGCAGTTTTTGTGGGGGCAGTGAACTCAATTTCAGTTGATCCAGCATCAGGGGCAAAGGTGGAAACAGAGGCAGGCACATCTAGGATGTGGTTACCAACGTAGTCTTATTATAGGCTAAGAGCTTTATGAAGCATAATCACCCCTACTATCTAAAGGCAGTCGATCGCTACTCCAGTTGCGAAGGAAGCACTGAAGAATAGACGCGGCTTCAAAAGCTGTATCGTTTTTGACAGGAACAACTTCATTGACTTCAAAAGTCGCGTTATCTTTGTAAATTTTAAGGGCCATCAAGTATGGCTATAATATTAATTGATGGAAAGAGGAATGTTGAAGCCATCCACTTGCGAGACATCGTAGTAGTCCTGATTTCTCTGGGTGTACTTGGCCAACGTGGTGGGAACAGCTCCCAAGACTGTGCAGCTCAGTTGGCTGCCGCAGTCACTGGTTTGACAGGTTCCTTGCCTGCTCGCATCGAAAGAGTAGTCGGTTCAGCCCCAGAACCTTGCCGACTATGTACCCGCCGCCAAATTAACGACCTGTGTTTGACCCTAGTTGAATTACTGCCCTCCTCCGGGTAATCCCGCCGCCCAGACTATGTACCTGCACTATTTCGTATATCAAATTTAACTGCTCCTGCTTCTGCGACACACATACTATAATTGTTTGTTTTAGAGATCTTATTAATCCATCTACAACACGCAGTATGTTAGCAACAAAACTTACCTTGCTTGTATAAAGAGATGGCCAGTCCCGCCACAATGAGAAGCGGAAGGTCTAATGCTCTTGCCATTATACAGTCTGGATTGAATGAAGATGGATAGATTGGGTATATGAGGAGAGATTTATCATTTATAAAAAGAACACCGCTCCACCAGTTCCAAAAGAAGCATGAACCTGGCTTGAGAAAGCATGCAATGCATCTTATTGTTGATAACTTATGCTGCTCTAGCATGCAGCTAGATTAATTTAGTTAATAGTTTTTTGTTTATTCATGCAAATAAAGCATGTACTCCAACATGCATTAATCCTTAGGACTATTTTTAGTTTTGTTTTTTTGCATGAATTTGTTTTTAGTAAATAAAGCATGTTGTGCATGCACTTATTGTATTCTTAATTTAGGGAGTAGTTTGCTTTTTTTAGTTTGAGAGCCTTAGTAGCTTTCCATGCAATGCTAGGAATATATTTAGAACTGCAGTTATTATTAATTCTTCTTGATTGCAAATTCTTTATATATAGAGCCTCTATGTAATTTTTTAATTAAGCTTCAATAAAGATATTGGTGTGTGCAATTCCAAAAAAACAAGGCACTTTGTTTTTTATTCTGAATTGTGATTTCTTTTTGCAATTTCTTCATTTTTCTATTATTGTTTGCTAATCAGTTGGTTCAGAGAAGATAGGTCAGGTTCAAAATTCTACAAGTGGTATCAGAGCAGGTTAAATTGTTTTGGGTTAAAGTTTTATTGTTCGAATTTTGCCAAATTTAATCATGTCAAATTCTAACCATATGCCCGTTCTAGAATTTGATGGGAATGATCATGATTATTGGTGCATTAAGATGCTGACCTTTTTTATTGGAAAAGATTTGTGGGAGATTATTGAATCGGGTTATGAAGAGCCAGCTGATTGCAATGCCTTTACAACCAATGACAAAATAGCTAGAAAGGAAGCAAGGAAAAAGAATGCTCAAGCTTTGTTTCACATTCAGATAGCTCTTGATAAGAGCTTATTTCCAAGAATATCAGGAGCAACAACTGCCAAAGATGCTTGGAAGACTCTACAAGAAGCTTACCAAGGTAGTGATCAAGTTAAAGTGGTCAAGCTTCAGACATTGAAGTGAGAGTTAGATAATTTGAGGATGCAAGAAGCTGAAAGTATAAGTGATTATTGTGTCAGAGTCAAAGATGTGGTCAATAAAATGGCTACACTTGGGGAAATTGTAAGCAATGAAGTTTTGATAAAAAAAGGTGTTGAGATCTTTGACACCCAAATGGAATCATGTAGCAATAATCATAGAAGAAAGCAAGGATTTGACAAAACTACAGTTTGATCGACTAGTTGGATCCCTGATGTCTCATGAAGAAAGATTGAAAGATTCTCTAGAAGGTGTAGAGAAAGTGTTTTCCTCTAAACTGCTAATCACAAAAAATGAAGATGCAAGCAGCAGTAGTGCAAAAATCAATTAAGGCCAAGGTAAAGGGCAAAGCCAAAATTCTTCAAGAGGTAGAGGAAGAGGTGGCTCAAGAGGAAGTGGTGGTTTTAGAGGAAGAGGTAGAGGCAGATTTGATGAGAGAAATGTTCAATGTTACCATTGTAATAGGTATGGCCACTTTGAAAGAGAATGCAGATTGAAAGAAGGTAAAAGTGCTAACTATGCTCAAGAAAGTAGTGACAATCCTCCTGAGCACTTATTTTTATCTTATGCCAAGGGTGAAAATACTAGTAAAGATGTTTGGTACCTAGATTCTAGATTCTCTAACCATATGACAGGGAATGAGAAGTTGTTCTCAACAAAGGATGGAAGTTTCAAATCCAAGATCCAGCTTGGTGATGATAAATCATTGGAGGTTGCTGCCAAAGGAGCTATGGAGGTCCAAACAAAAGAAGGTATAAAGAGTATTCATGAGATTTATTATACTCAACAATTGAAGCATAATTTGTTAAGTGTTGGGCAGCTATGTGAGAAAAATTATAAAGTAGTCTTTGAGAATAAGACATGTACTATCTATGATAAGAATAAGGGTAATAGGGTGATCACTGTTGTTCCTATGACAAGAAATATGACGTTCTCCTTGAGGTTTGGTGAACAGAACAATAGTTTGGCAAATATGGTTTATGAGGATTCAAGTTGGTTATGGCATCTCAGGTATGGGCATTTAAATTTTCATAGTTTGAAGTTTCTAACCTCACATGCATTAGTTTCTGGTTTGCCCAAGGTTGAGGAACACAAGGAGGTTTGTGAAGGTTGTGCTAAAGGAAAGCATGCAAGAGAAATGTTTCCAAAGAGCAATGCATGGAGGGCTCATCACCCACTTCAGCTTGTTCATTCAAGTATATGTGGTCCTATGCAAACTAAGAGTTTGGGTAAGTCATCGTATTTCATCACTTTTATTGATGATTACTCACGAAATTGTTGGGTATATTTTTTGAAGGCCAAAGATGAAGCCTTGGATACATTCAAGAAGTTTAAAGCCCTTGTGGAAAATGAGAAAGCATGCAAGATCAAATGTTTAAGGACTGATCGTGGAGGAGAATTTTGCTCCAAGGCTTTCAAAAGTTTTTGTGATTTTAATGGCATCAAGAGGCAACTTACTACTGCATACACACCTCAACAGAATGGAGTAGTTGAAAGGAAGAATCGTACTATGGTTGAAATGGCAAGGTGCATGTTACAAACCAAGGGATTGAACAATTCTTATTGGGGAGATGGAGTTGCTATAGCGGTGTACATCCTCAACCATAGCCCCACTAGTGCACTAGAAAAGATGACTCCTTATGAAGCTTGGTATGGTAAAAGGCCTAATATTAATCATTTCAAAGTTTTTGATTGTTTGGCTTATGTGCATGTACCTGATCAGAATAGTCAGAAATTAGATGCAAAGATTGAGTTGTGTATTTTTATTGGGTATAGTGAGAAAAGCAAGGCTTATAGATTGTATAATCCCCTCACTAGCAAGCTTATGGTCTCAAGAGATGTGTTTTTTGATGAAGGGGGAGTTTATGGTCATAAAAAAGGCCATGTTGAGAAGCCAAAATCTTTTTTGAATGATGATATAATTGCTGATATTGATCATGAGCAGCCAACTAATGTTTCTATATCTAGTGGTTTAACTCCACCAAGCAATCCTTCATCAAGTTCTTTAGTACCAAGTTCAAGTCCAGCTTCTTCTCCAAGTTCTGCAAGGAAGGTAAGGAGATTGAGTGATATCTACCAGAAGAGTGAAAATCAAGTACATGATGAAAACCCAATAGGTGAGACAGTGAATTTTTCTTTTTTAGCCAAGGCTGATTTTGAACCATCATGTTTTCAATATGCATGTACTAATGAGGTTTGGGTGAAAGCCATGGAAGAAGAGATGGATTCCATTCACAGGAATGACACTTGGAAGTTAACAAAACTTCCACATGACAAAAAAAGGATTGGCACCAAATGGGTCTACAAGACCAAGTTTAACAGTGATGGGAGTGTTGAAAGACACAAGGCAAGATTAGTTGCTAAAGGATTCACATAGAAGTATGGAATTGACTATGAAGAGACATTTGCACCAGTAGCAAGACAAGAGACCATAAGAATGCTGATTTCATTAGCAGCTCAGAAGAAGTGGAGCATACATCATATGGACGTGAAAAGTGACTTCTTGAATGGGTACTTAGAAGAGGAAGTATATGTGGAGTAGTCACAAGGTTTTGAAGTGGAAGGAAAAGATAATTATGTCTACAAGTTGAAGAAGGCTTTGTATGGCCTCAAGCAAGCACCAAGAGTGTGGTATGCCAGGATTGACAGATACTTTCATGAGAATGGCTTCTAGAGAAGTAAGAGTGATCCTACCCTATACTACAAACAAGAAGGTACTAATATCCTCATCATAAGTTTGTATGTTGATGATGTTTTGTATATGGGTAGTAGTTATAAGATGAAAGATGAATTGAAAGCTGCTATGATGAAAGAATTTGAGATGAAAGATCTTGGTCTGATGAAATATTTTCTAGGAATGGAGGTTTATCAAAGTAAGGATGAGATTTGCATTTGTCAAACAAAGTATGCACAAGATATGCTGAAGAAATTTAATATGACTGATTGTAACCCTGCCTCCACTCCAAGTTCTCATGGAGTTTTGTTATGTCGAGATGATGGTGCTGATTTAGTTGATGATACAGCTTACATAAGTATTGTGGGGAGGTTGATGTTTCCAATCCACACGAGGCCTAATATTGCCTATTCAGTTTCACTTGTTTCAAGGTATATAACAAATCCATCTGAAATACATATGAAGGCAGCCAAGAGGATTTTGAGGTATGTGAAAGGGAATTTAAGTTTTAGTATTCATTACTACTCTTCTGAAAAGTTCAATCTAGTAGGCTTTAGTGATTCAGATTGGGAAGGTGGTATGGATGACTGTAAATCTACATCTGGAAATTGTTTTTCTTTTGGTTCTGGTTTGATTACCTGGAGCTCAAAAAAGCAAATTATTGTTGCTCTCTCATCTATAGAAGCAGAGTATGTTGCAATTACCTCAGCACGTACACAAGCTCTTTGACTCAGAAAAGTTTTGGAAGAAATTGGAGAAAAGAAAATTTAGCCTACAGTGATATATTGTGACAATGTGAGTGCCATCAAGTTAGCTAAGAATCGGGTTCATCACAGTAGAACAAAGCCTTTTGATTTGAAATATCACTTCATACGAGATTTGGTGTAGAAGAAGGATGTCGAATTGAAGCACATCAACACCCAGGATCAACTAGCAGATATATTCACCAAAGCAGTTGCGAAAGCTCAGTTTATAGCACTACAGGATAAGATTGTGAGCCCTCTCAGCATCAAGGGGGAGTATGTTGATAACTGATGCTGCTCTAGCATGCAGCTAGATTAATTTAGTTAATAGTTTTTTGTTTATTCATGCAAATAAAGCATGTACTCCAACATGCATTAATCCTTAGGACTATTTTTAGTTTTGTTTTTTGCATGATTGTTTTTTTAGTAAATAAAGCATGCTATGCATGCACTTATTGTATTCTTAATTAAGGGAGTAGTTTGCTTTTTTTAGTTTGAAAGCCTTAGTAGCTTTCCATGCAATGCTAGGAATATATTTAGAACTGCAATTATAATTAATTCTTGTAGATTGCAAATTCTTTATATATAGAGCCTCTATGTAATTTTTTAATTAAGCTTCAATAAAGATATTGGTGTGTGCAATTCCAAAAAACCAAAGCGCTTTGTTTTTTATTCTGAATTTTGATTTCTTTTTGCAATTTCTTCTTTTTGCTGTTATTGTTTGCTAATCAGTTTACGAGAACCCCTGGTCAGCATTTCAATTTTATGAGGATGTTTAGGATCATATTCCATAATAATACAGTCTGAATTTTGCTCTACATTCTGAATTCTGGTTTCCTACATTCTGATAACAAAATTTAAAAAATTTTATATAACATTTAACAGAACATTTATAGCTGTAGATATTATAGACCTTTCAAAGTTGATAATTTCTATTAGCTTTCCGTTAGATGGGTACATGAGTTTTCAAGTAGTTTTGTTACATGGAGAAGAGAGCTCCACGTGTTACAGAGCAAGCCAGGAAATGAAGACCTGACTTCATAGCCGTGTATCCTATGAGAGCTCTGTTGTCATCAACACTAAGACAACTATTGTTGATGGTCATCAACATTTAAGAATTCTGTTGTTAATGGTCCTCAAGATTAAGAGTTCTGTTGATAATCTTCGGCTTCACCATCTCTACATTGATATACATTTATTGCACATCGCCACATCAAAATATTTTTATCGGTGATTTTGAATCATTTCAATATCAGTGACAATGCACGTTTGATTTAGTAAATTATACTAAAGATGTTCTGTAATGAAAGTTAAGGAGAAATGAAGACTCTAACATGTTATTAACTAGGATTACACTGAGAGAAAAATATGTGTAAGCTAATATGTTAGAGTACAATTTTTGTAAGCTAATATGTTAGAGAGTACAATTTTTGTATGGTAATATTTACAAATTTTTTTGGTTTTATCATGACCATAAAACCAAAAACATCAATAGAGTTTACAAATTTAGTTTTTAGTAATTGAAAATATATGAAACTGATGTTCTGAAAGATGAATTAAAAATGAATTTACCTTTCTTTGTTGATAGTAACTATTGATAAGTGGTTTATGATCACCAAGCTACTCCTAATATCTGGAAATAAGAAAAATAATATAACATGGAAATCCCATCTTGTGCAAAAATAATGACATGAATAGCAAATACCTGGACATACTTGGGGTGAGAAGTAGCAGTTGCTTCAAGATTTTTTTTTAAAATGAGACAAATCAGAACCAATCTCCTTATAGTTGCTGCTTCAATCTATTAACAACATAAAAAAAGTAGATCTAAAAATATTGGGGCTTATAGTTAACAGATTCTTGAGCTTGACATGGGATTTTTGTAGTTGTTAAATGAAATATTATGGCATGAATGGATAGTGTTCATTAATACTCTAAAAAGCATTATAATGCTAGATCAAAAGTTTATATAGTGTTCTCATTCATTAATAATTTTTACTTTGATAATTATATTAAAATGAATAATCTTTGATTATGTGATTTTTTTAACTATTCTTTTGTATAGATTGGTGCATTAAATTTTATGTCTTGACAATATTTAAATGAAGCTTTTTTTATTATCATAGATATCTATGATACTACAAGTTGATAGTAATCAATGGAATTGGATTGCCACTTCATCACAACACAAATCTATAAAAAAAACCCACAAAATAAAATGCATGATGGAATCTCTTGTCAGAAGTAGTGGAAATGCTAGTTGCTCATTCCAAATCCTTGCTTATAGATGAAATTTCAATAAGGTTGGACAATGCTACAGCATACCAAATTATTAAGTGTTTGCACCAAATTGTTTATGTTCTTGATGGGAAAATATTGATTTCTCTTTTGCAGCCTGGTCATGAAACATATGATCTATTTGATGACAAATCTTGTCTAGAGGTGAGATTGTGTATCAAGGACATCGAGAATATGTGTTTGATTTTTTCAATTCTATGGGTTTCATACCATGACAGAAAAGGAGTAGCTGATTTCTTATAGGAAATGACGTCAAGAAAGTACCAAGAGCAACATTGGACTTATGGAAATCAATTGTATCACTACATACTTGTTAAGGAATTTGCAAAGGCCTTCCACTCATTTCATATTGGTAAGAGTCATCACATCGATATCATTAAACAAAGAACCATCTTGTTGCGCTTAGATCTACCAAGTATGGTATTAGTAGAATGAAAATGCTCAAAGCTTGATATTCTAGAGAAGTGTTTCTTATGGAAAGGAACTCTTTTATTTACATATTAAAAATAGGACAAGGTCTTACAGATCGTGACAATTACCATGAGTATTACAACTTTCTTTTTCATTTTAAAGTGAATTATTAGCCCTCCGAACTTATCAATGTACAAGGTTGCAGTGACTAGATACAATTGGTGATGAAATTTACATTAAAATCTTTGCAATCATGGAAGTAAGCTAGCAACGATCTTTATTACTTATTTGAAGTGTTATAATTGTTTCATATTGGAAGAGTGGCATGCCAAGTCTTCTTCATGGATTTGTACCTAAAATAGTTGAGGGATTCATTACTTCAAGTTTTACTTTTGTCTAGGTCATATTGTCAGATGACCTTTCAAAAAATTATTTGGACAATGATGAACTTTTTCGAGATCAAATTGACATTTTTTTATAAATATGCTGATTTTAGTAAATCACCAATGGTTTCATACATTCTAACATTTTTGGAGCCTATGCTACAAAGATATAAAAGAAAGGGAAGCCAACATCTCATTAAACTAAAAGCAAGACTCTAAAGAATGACCAGCAAAAAAATCTAAGTAGCTAGTAATTGAAGGTAGGCTGACTAAAATCCTAAGAAGTTTAGACTCCTACATCCCATGAGCAGTCAACAGAGATGAGAAGTTTTACGTTATTGGAAATCTGCAAACTTTCTGGCCTATGGATAAATTCATCAAAGGAGATTGAAAGAGTAGAATATGAATATATGATTAAAAGTTCATATTTGCAAAATTTGTAGAGTAATGATATTTTTTAGAACATACCATATATAAATATATATGGTAAGTTTTACGATTATGATCATCGGAAAAGAAAGTATGGATTCTACTTATGCACTAGATATTTTTTATTTCTTGAGTTTTATGACTATATATTTGATCCTTCCAAAAGCTTCTGAAATACTTTAGATGTTACTAATGAGAATGGTTGAAAAGTTTGATAAATGTTTAATTAAAGTTCTACCAGAATTTTGTAACACTGCTCTAATTTTTATAGAATAGATAGCACTATTCTACTTTTTACACATTGAATAGAATGGAGAAGAAAATAAAGACTATATGAATAGGTTTGATCAACCGCATCAACAATTTCCCATGATGTTAACAGGGAAGGACATGCAAGGTAATGGCGATTACAGGGTGCTATTGAATAGATTGGATATCAAGTTTACTTGTAATTGACTTGAGCATGTAATTACTATTGAAGTATTGCAAAGAGGCAAGTCAAACACTCCCCTTTATCACTTACAAAAAAATGAATGAAATGCCATGTTGTCAAGTCTATGAAGTATAAGAGACAAGTTTCTAGAATATGTAAAGAAGGAATTGCCAAGTGAGCTCTTGTCTCATTAAAGTCACTAAAGACTCGACACATATTAAAATAAAAGAAATCACAAAATGGTTAATATTGATGCTTAATAGAAAATATTACAAAACTAAAACCAATAGGTTGCATCCAACTCAAACATGTTTCTTCCTAAAAAGAGAACATGCAACAATAATTGGACTAATGATGAATACCAACAAGGAGCAAGGAGAAAAAGTGTAGAAGAACATTCACATGATAGCAGATGAAATAATTGTTGAATGCAGAACTTTCTATATAGCTAGACAAGAAACTATAACAATCTTTGTTCGGAATACATCGGGACTGGCAAGAACACGCATGTAAGGAGGTCTTAGAAGTGCATGGAAAAAAATATTTTCTTAATGCAAACACCAGGAATGACCTAATGATTGTAAGAATAAATACCATTAACCCTACTCAGATTTCATTTGTTTCCCTAATTGGACTATAACATGTTTAAATTTCATAATATTCTATTTACCCTATTTGAAATGCTAGGCTAGATGGTAGAGGAGGATTTAAAGTCAGTCTATGGTTCCCACAAATTGGTTGCATTCCTTAGAAAGCTATTAAGGTAAACTTTGATTTGTAGATTAATATATATCATAGTGTACCCTTACTATTGCAAATGGGGATAATTTTCAAAGAATCCTTGAGACTTTAACCACTTTGTGATAGCACTGGTTTGACAAATGGATAAGCTAGTAAATCTTGGCAGGTTCTCAATTCTTGCATGTATTGAACTTGATATTCCAATCCTTATAATGCACCTTGACCCATCTTTATGGGGAGACAACTTGGACAAATTCAACCCAAAGTTGTTCATTTAAGGAATTTCAAAAGCTACTAAGCATCCAAATGCATTCATGCCATTTCATTAGGCCTCGATTTGCATTGATTAAAACTTTGCACTCTTAGAGGCCAAAGTGGTATTGCCCATGATTCTGCAATGGTTTTCCTTTGTGATTTCACCTAATTATTGTTGCCCCTTAGTTGTCCTTGATGACAAAAAGAGGGCAGTTATACTAGGTTTGGTTATACCATTTGGCATCTAGATTGGAAACTTTTGTTACAAATGTTTATCATTTACAGATATAAATAATGCAGTGGCACTAAGTATATATTTTCCACATTTGGTTTGAATAATGACAGACTGCAAGGATACAAAAGTCACTTTTATAGTGATATTATCTTAAAAAAGGTAACAAATATTTTTTATTTTAAAAGGTCACACTTTTGTTGCTATACATTCATTCTAAATCGGGCCTTAATGCAAACATAAAGATACCTTACGTGTACTATATGATATGGCATAATGAATGCTACATATGTCAAATAACTTTGGGATGTTGGTCATTGCAAGCCTTGAGCCATGTAAGTGCTTGAGATATTATTCTTATCATATCTAGCCGGAATTGAAAACTATATGTAGTTTGCAAAAGTATTCAAAAAATTGTTTAGGGCAGCTTAATGATCAAACAAGTTTCTATCACTTGAAGTTATTTTGAAAACCCTAGTTTAGGGCTGCCGCTATGGAGATCCTATTGGCCGTTACAGGAAGTTTCGGTTTTGGTTTGTTGACATGAGTTTTTATTATATCATACTACTAGTTTTTGAAGATTTCATTGGTGGTTTTCGTGGGTAAGTTCATTTGGATTTTGTAAAGATTTTTAAACTGATTATACTTAGTTTTTTTTTTTATATCTATAGTTAATATCATTTCCCAAATGAAAGGAAAGAATCTGGTATCTCGTATTTTGTTTTTTTTGTTTTGAAAGCTGGCATTTAAAAAAAAAAAAGGAAAAGTTCATTTATTAAAAATGCAACCGTAGCAAATAAGAGAAATTTTTATTTTGCAATTCTTTTTAGAAATAGAAAATTTAAAGGGTTTTATTTATTTTCTTTTCAAAACAAAAAATGAAAAGGTTTTATTTTGAAAGACTGGGGTTGAATTTGAAAAAGGAAGAAGGGTTTTCATTATCAAAACTTTTTTTTTCCAGAAAAGAATAAAAGAGAAGGAAACTGTTTTATTTTCTAGAAAATAGAAACCGAAGGACATAAAGGGTTTTGTTCATTTGGGAAAAAGATATTATATTTTTCATTTTCAATTTTTTGCAAACTGAAAGATGGTTTTTTGGTTGTCTAGCAAACCCTAGTTAGGGTTTGGTAACCCTATTCGAGGGTTACAGTTGAAGACTTTGTTATAGACAACACTGGCTATTTGAAAGATATTTTTTGGATAGAGTTTTTTCAAAGATAAAGAACTTGATTCAAAATAGAGCATAAATATTTTACGGATACAAAGTGTTTATAAATTGAATTTTTTTTATAAAGTGTGTGTTATCTCTCTCTGTTGTATTCCAGGGATTGAGGTCTTACAAAGATTGAAATTTGTACTCTTTGAATTTGATTACAGAGACTTGTAATTGTTATTATTAAATATCTCTTTAGTAAACTTGTTCAATCACTAACAAGTTTGTAGATGCAAAATCATTGTGTAATTATAAACTTATCAGTGTTTGTAACTTGACATTTCTTGAAATAGTATGAGATATGGGGTTTGGTGCTCCTTGAAGTTTGATACTTCTAAATTCAGTGTAACAGAGGTGGTGCTCTTTGAGATAATAAAAGGATATTTTACCGAGTGGTTTTTCTACCCCAAGAGGCTTTTCCACTCATGAAAAATTTGTGTCTTGTGTCTAATGTTTTTGATCTGTTTCATTAGATTTCTCTAATGCTTTTGCCATGTCTTAATTTTTTGCATTTCACTTGTTATCTTGGTCTAAATCATTTCATGTTAAATGCAATATTTAAGGTTCAAAGATGTTGTTCATAGTTACAAATTTTATGTTGCAATGTGTGAGAAGTTTAAATTTGTCTCTTTATGTAAATTTAATTTCAGTTAAGCATTATATGATTATTCAATTTGCTCATATTGAATGGTCATGCTTACATGATTTTATAAGATTGATTTATTGTCAAAGATCTAGTTTAAAAGAATCTTAGATTAAGCCAACTAAGTCAAATTTCCTATTGACTCTGATTCAGCCCCCCCACCTCTCTCAGAGTCCAGTCACTTCCAACAAGTGGTATCATAGCATAGTGTCCCTCCATATAGGTCTATCCTAGAGATTGTTCCTGGTCAATTAGAAGTTTTATAATGTCTCATTCACAAGAAGGTGGTTCACTTTCTAGAGAACCTCTTTTTGATGGCACAGATTATGCGTTCTGGAAGATTAGGATGGAAAGTTACCTGGTTACTGTTGATCTTAATGTATGGAACACTGTGACCATAAATTATGTTGTTCCTACTACTATTCCCACATATCCTAATGTAAAGACACGATATGAATTAAATGCCAGAGCTAAGCATGCTATCTTGTGTGGTCTTACAAAGGATGTCTTTGTTAAGGTTATACATTGTTCATTTGCCCATGAGATATGTAACAAACTTGAAACTTTTTATCAAGGAGATGCAAAAGTTAAAGAATCAGTTTGAGTCTTTGAGAGTGAAAGAAGATGAGAATGTTGCAAGTTACTTTCTCAAAATTGATGAAGTTGTGAATTCTAGAAGAGGTCTTGGTGAAACTATTGATGAAAAAGATGTTGTAAGAAAGGTCATTCAAAATTTTTTGCCCAAATTTGAAACTAACGTTTCAACCTTAGAAGAGAAGAAGAGTTTTTCTACTATGTCTCTTGATAACCTACAAAGCATACTTACAGCCTATGAAATGAGGACTGGTATCAATCCTTCCACTTCTAAACAGACTGCTTTCAAAGTAGAAAAAAAAGAAGAACCTGATAGTGAATCTGAACTCTCAGATGCTATTGAAGCATTGCTAGTTAGAAAAGTATGAAAGTACAATGCATTTAAATGATATTTTGAGCAAGCCAAAACAACACAAGAACTTGACTGATGTAGAATTTGAAAAGGCTGAATCATCAAAATATACCACTAAGATTGCAAACAAAAAACAATTTCAAGCTTACCGCATACTGAGACCATTTAAATTCGGCCTCTTTCATGGCTATTGCTTTTATTGCAATAAGTTTGGCCATAAGGTTAATGCTTGAAGATTTTTGCTACATAGAACCCCTATGTTTGGACAGAAACAAGCCTGTGGCTTTCCAAACACTGTGAAGTGTGTCAAATGTAACACCTTTGCAAATACCTCTACTCAGTGCAAATCAAAGATAAATGTTGATAAGGTGTGGAAAACTAAGTTTGTACCTAGCAAAGAGAAATCAATGTTAGTGCAAACTGAATTTCAATCAAATAAGAAATCATTATGGGTGTTGGACAGTGGATGTTCACACCATATGACAAGAGACAAAAGTAAGTTTCTTCATCTGGAAGAATTTGATGGAGGTTTTGTAAGATTTGGTGACAGTTCAGGAGCTAATGTAAGAGGTAAAGGTATTACTGTTGAATGATTACACTCCAATCCATGATGTTTATTTCGTAGAAGGATTAAAACACAACTTGTTAAGTGTTAGTCAAATTTGTGATAGTGGTTATAGTGTATCCTTTGGTTCTCAAGGTTGTGCTATCAAAAATAAATCTGGTAAAATTATTGTTGATTGTTTGAGAACAATTGGCAATGTTTACAACTTTCTTGACTCCACTAACTATGAAAACAATGAACGCACGTGTCTTATGAGTCAAGTAGAGGAAAATTGGTTATGGCACAAGTGCTTGGGACATGTGAACTTTGAGAATCTGGTTCGAATCAGAAAGAACCAAAATGTTAGAGGTTTACCTATGTTGAGTAAACCATCAAACTCTGTGTGTAAGGAGTTTCCAAAAGGTAAAAAAATAAAAGTATCCTTTAAATCTAAGCTACTTTATGTTTTTTGTTGATGATTATACAAGAATGGTTTGGGTTACTTTTCTTAAGCATAAATCAAAAGCATTTGATAGATTCAAAAATTTTCAAAAAAATGGTAGAAAGAGAATCTGATTTAAAGCTTAAGTGTTTAAGATCTAACAAAGGTGCTGAATTTACATCACAAGAGTTTATAGATTGTTGCAGAAAACATGGCATAAAGAGGCAATATGCTGCTGCTCAGACATGTCAACAAAATGGGGTGGTTGAAAGAAAGAACATGACTGTTAAAGAAATGTCTCTCACAATGCTCAATAAGGCAAATCTGCCAGACAGATATTGGAAAGAAGTTGTTCATACAACTGTTTACATTCTAAACCGCTTGCAAATCAGGGTAAATTCCACTTTTACTCCATATGAACTCTAGTATGGTAAGGCTGCTTCTATTAAATACTTTAAAAATTTTGGTTGCAAATGTTATATTAAGAGAGATGAAGAGAATCTAGGAAGCTTTGATACTAAAATTGATGAGGGTATCTTTCTTGGATATTCCACTCATAGCAAAGCCTATAAATGTTTCAATAATAGGCTAAATAAAATTGTTGAAACAGTTAATGTGAGATTTGATGAGCAATTGCTTCTTAGTGATGATATACAGGATGTTGAGGAGGATACTCCAATAAGACTTGATCGAGCTCCTAATCTTGTTGAAGTAGAAATAACAAATGAGGAAAATGCATCAAGTCCGAAAACATAAATTCCTCTACATGCACCCTCCAGAGTCATTACTAAAAGACATCCTCAAAGTCAGATTATTGGTGACAAATATGTAGGGATCTTAACTAGAAGAAGAGCAAAAACTGATGAACAAGCTCAAATGGTAGAGCATTATTCTCTGGTAACAAATTTTGAACCGAAAATTGTTTCTGATGCTTTGAATGATAACTGCTAGTTAGATGCTACGAAAGAGGAAATTAATTCAATAGAGAAAAATCAGACATGGGAATTAGTACCTAGAGAAGATGGTAAAAATGTGATAGGAGGAAAATGGATATTCGGGAATAAACTTGATGAATCTGGTATAGTTGTCAGAAACAAAGCACAATTTGTTTGCAAGGGTTATGCACAACAAGAAGGTGTAGATTTTGGTGAAACTTTTGCACCTGTAGCTAGACTTGAGTCTATTAGAATTTCTTGCATACTCTTTTAAAAAAAATTTAAAGTATACCAGATGGATGTTAAAACTGCGTTTTTGAATGGCTATCTTGAGAAAGAAGTGTATATGGCACAACCTGAAGGTTTTTTTTCTGCAGATAAGCCTAATTATGTTTACAGATTGAAAAAGGCTCTTTATGGCCTTAAACAAGCTCCTTGAGCTTGGTATTCCAGGTTGGATGCCCACCTTACATCTAATGGCTTCATTAGAGGTAAAGTGGACAACAACTTGTATGTCAAGGTTGAAGGAGATGAAATATTGGTTGTTGAAGTATACGTGGATGATATCATTTTTGGATGCAATAATGATTCATTATCTAAAATGTTTTCAATGATTATGGCATTTGAATTTCAAATGTCAATGCTTGGAGAATTAACTTTCTTTCTTGGTTTGCAAGTAATGCAGCTTAAGCAAGGAATATTTCTGTCATGGGTTGAATACGCCTAGGGGATGCTTAAAAAGTTAACATAGAAGATTGTAAACCTGTTAGTACACCAATGATGACATGTTGTAAATTAACAAAGATATATGATTCTCCCAAGGTAAATCAATCTGAATATAGATCAATGATTGGCAGCTTATTGTATTAAAATGCTTCTAGGCCAGATTTAATGCAAGTAGTTTGTTTAGTTTCATGATTTCAATCTAATCCTAACAAGCACATTTAAATGTTGTTAGGAGAATCTTTAAGTATATTCAAGGTACAATTGATTATGGTCTGTGTTATCCTAGAAGTGAAGACTTTACTTTGCTTGGTTACACTAATACTGACTGGTCTGGTCGTCTTTATCAAAGGAGAAGTACTAGTGGTGTTGCATTTTTCTTGGGTGATAGGTTGGTTGCATGTCATAGTAAGAAACATGATTGTGTCACTTTTTCAATGGCTGAATCTGAATATATAGCAGCAATACGACAACTTATTTGGATTTTTTATTAGTTAAGTGATAGGGGTGTTACTGTTTCAAAACCACTTACTATTTTGTGTGACAACACTAGTGCCATTAATATTGCCAAAAATCCAATTATGCACTCTCATACCAAACACATTGATATTAAATATCATTTTCTACGAGAAAGGGTTCAAGATAATGAGGTTGAAATGCTTTACATTTCTACGCATTCCCAGGTAGCAGATATTTTTACTAAGGTATTATCTAAAGAAGCATTTGAACGCTTTAAAACCAGATTGGGAGTCCTCTCTCAATCTTCTATTGTTTGAAAATATATTTATTTAGGGGGATCTTTGCTCTCCACCAGCAGCACTCAGCTACTTTTCCTGTTGTCTCTGAGACAAAAAGGGGAAGAAGAATTCTACATCATTGACATATCGCATCTCTTAATTTCTGAGTATCTGAGTGGTTTGACTTGCTACATTTTTGGTATTGGTGATCTATTCTGGTACAGTGGCATACTTGGTTACAATGGCATACTTTGTTATAGTGGCATTTTGGTATATTTTGTGGTACTATGGACAGGTGGATTTTATTTTATGACTTCACAATGTTTGTTATATTCTTTTCAGCAGATTCTCATTATTCATATACAAACACTTGGATTGTTTATTTCTAGTCCTTTGATATTCTGATATATCTCAGTGGTGATTTTGACATACAAGTCAATGATGGCATGATTTTTGCCATCAAGGACAAAGGGGGAGTTTGTTGCCCCTTAGTTTTCTTGATGACAAAAAGAGAGCATTTATATTGGGTTTTGTTATACCATTTGGCATCCAAATTGGTTATTTTTGTTACAGATGTTTATCATTTGTAGATATTCATAATGCAGTAGAACTGAGTATATTTTTTCTTATGTTATTCAAATTCACATTTGGTTTGAATAATGACAGACCGCAAGGATACAAAAGTCACTTTTATAGTGATATTATCTTTAAAAAGGTAACAAATATTTTTTATTTTAAAAGGTCACACTTTTGTGACTATACATTCATTCTAAATTAGGCCTTAATGCAAACATAAAGATACCTTCCATGGATCCTATGATATGGCATAATGAATGCTACGGATTCAAAATGACTTTGGGATGTTGGTGTATGTTTTGTCAGGCTTTAAGTGAAAAATATTAACTAGGTACAAACCACTGTGGGCTCCACCATACATTAGTCTTTGTTGGAAGTGCATTTTATCTAATATATGATAGCAAACTTTGTTCATCAAGTTTTTGATTGCTCATTGCAAGCCCTGAGCCCCGCAAGTGCTTGAGATATTATTCTTATCATATCTAGCCGGAATTGAAAAGTTTATGCAATTTCAAAATTATTTGAAAAATTATTTAGGGAAGCTTAAGGATCAAACAAGTTTCTATTAGGGATGTCGCTATGAAGATCCTATTGGTTGTTACAGGAAGTTTGTGTTTTTGTTTCTTGATATGATTTTTTACTATTTCATACTACTGGTTTTTGAAGATTTCAATGGTTGTTTTCGTGGCTAAGTTTGTTTGGATTCTGTAAAGATTTTTCAATTGTCTATACTTAGTTTTTTTTATATCTACAAATAATACTGTTTCCTAAATGAAAGGAAAGAATCTGGTATCTCATATTTTGTTTTTTGTTTGTTTTGAAAGCTGGCTTTTTTAAAATAAAATAAAAAGGAAAAGAGTTTCAGTTATTAAAAATGCAACCACAACAAATAAAATAAAGGATTTATTTTGAAATTCTTTTTAGAAACAAAAAATGTAAAGGGTTTTATTTATTTTATTTTCAAAATGAAAAATGAAAAAGGTTTTATTTTGAAAGACTAGGGTTGCATTACGGAAAGAAAGAAGGGTTACAGTTGAAAACTTTGTTTCAGACAACACTGGCTATTTAAAAGATATTTTTTGGATAGAGTTTTTTTCATGATAGAGAATTTCTTTCAAAACAAAGCATAAATCTTTCACAGATATAGAGGGTTTATAAATTGATTTTTTTTGATAAAGTGTGTTATCTCTCTCTATTGTATTCCAGGGATTTAAGTCTTATAGAGATTGAAATATGTACTCTCTGATTTTGATTATAGAGAATTGTAATTGGCATTATTGAATATCTCTTTAGTAAACTTGATCAGTCACTGACAAGTTTGTAGTTGCAAAATCATTGTACAATTATAAATTTATCAGTGTTTGTAACTTGACATTTCTTGACATAGTATGAGATATGGGGGTTAGTGCTCCTTGAAGTTTAATACTTCTAAATTCAGTGTAACAGAGGTGGTGCTCTTTGAGATAATAAAAGGATATTTTACCGAGTGGTTTTTCTACCCCAAGGGGGTTTTCTACTCATGAAAATTTTGTGTCTTCTGTCTAATGTTTCTAATATGTTTCATTAGTTTTCTCTAATGCTTTTGCCTTGTCTTAATTTTCTGCATTTCATTTGTTATCTTGGTCTAAATCATTTCATATTAAATGCAATGTTTAAGGTTCAAAGTTGTTGTTCACAGTTACAAAGTTTATGTTGCAATGTGTTAGAAGTTCAAGTTTGTCTCTTTATGTAAAGTCAGTTTCAGTTAAGCATTATATGATTATTCGCTTTGCCCATATTGATTGGTCATGCTTACATGATTTTATAAGATTGATTTATTGTCAATGATACAGTTTAGAAGAATCTTAAACTAAGCCAATTAAGTCAAATTTCCAATTGACTCTTATTCACCCCCCTCTCAGAGTTAAGTCACTTCCAACAAATTTTGCAATGGTTTTCCTTCGTGATTCCACCCAATTACAATATAAGTAGCAAAGATATTTGAATTGAATTATTTTACTTTACCTTTAGAGCTAGATCGTTGTGCTAAGCGTCCAGGCGATTGAGGTGCGTCTTTTGCCAGATGTGGAATTGAAGATAATGACTACGTTGCATATAATGTTCTTCATCTACCCGCATATTTAGGACAACAAATTCTATTTTTTAATTTATAAGAGATGTATTTTATTTTATTTTTTTAAATTAAAAGAAGAATTTTAAAAGTACTATTTTTTCATCATGTTCACATATCTAGAAATTAGTAGACACCATTCAAAATTGTAATCAAATATAACTATAATAGGATAACTATAATAAGGGGTGGGGGGAGGAGGGCCCCCTACAATTTGGTTGGGCTTTAGTAATGAACTGCAGTCAAGCCCTACAATTCTATGGGCTCACCTAAAATTATATGGAGTGGAAAGTGATGCAGGGGACTAGGGATTATAGTTAGACAACACACCCTACACGGAACATTAGGAGGAGAGATTAACATGAGGGTATCTTGCCCTAGAACTATAGAAAGGGAGGGTATGGGGGTGGGTGGATATAGGATCTTATCTATGTAACATGTCTCAACGTTATCTGATGATTGACTGGGGCTAATTGTTCCTTCTCATTTGTGTAATGATTGGTAACTATAGGTCAGTGTGGTAGGTTACTTTTTGGTTGAAGTGATATATCGCCACATCCTCAATGCATCACACCAAACACAATGGACTAAGGATCCCCATGAACACCTTGGTCGAAACATGAGGAAATCTAGGCACTTAGCCCCCCTATGAGTCACCAGTCTAGGTTACCAAGGGGTACGCTTGCCATGCTATGTTGGATGCTAATCTCTAGAAACTGAATTTATGCTAGAGCAAGGATTCCATTGGTCAATACATTACGCATGGATCTAAACTATAGGCTCTATAGACTAGGCCCGAGAAAAAATCAAATTAGATCTGCCTACTATTATAAAGGGCTACCAATAGAACCCCTTATAATAGTAGGGTATGACCCTCTCATGTCAATACATCTTTGAATTATCTCTGATTTGACCTGGGATTGGTATTGGTTCAGCTCTCTATCCGGGAACAAGCTAATTGAATGACAAATGATCGGGATCCCGATGACCACCTGATCATCGTTGCATGGATTGACACGGCTTTCATGAACTAGGAAGTAAGGGGGGAAACGTAACCCTAGCCATTCCGCATGCTACAACTGCACACTCTATTCCTCCTCCACACAAATAAATCAGAGTTTAGGAGTAATTGTCTCTCTCCCACCATATGAACATAGATCCATGTCCAGCCAATTAGAGGAGCAATGAGCTCTCCTAGGAGTAATTGTACCTCTCCCACTGAGCCCATCGATGTGTCAATACCATGATGTGAAATCAGATTTTGTACATAACATGCCCCCACCCCCAACATAACCTTCAATTTGTAGGTTCAATAACTCGAGCTCCCTATTCCCCCTCTATAGAATTTGGAGGAACAAGAGCTCCCTGTTCCCCCTCTATAGAATTTGGAGGAACAATTTAGAATCCCTGTAGACCCAACCTCAAAGGAACAATTCACCTCTCACCCACCCACATACAACACAATCAAGAGAGACAGAGAGACCTACTAGAGGAACCATTCCAAACACAACTGAAGGACCAATCCCAAACACAATTAGAGGACCAATCCTAGAGCAAGCCCCCAACTCCATTCTTTAGTTGTCTATAGTCTAATGTTTAATAGATGTGTCATTTTAAAAATGGTTAATAGATTTTATATGAATGAAACAACTTCAAAGATATTTTAATACATTATTGATTATTTTCGAGGATGATACACCTTTTTTTTTAATACAAGAACTACTTGATACTCTTATTAAAACTATTTTAATGTTTAATGTTTTCCTAGTATTACATTCTTTTCTAAGACATTTTTAATGAATCGTGAATGATACAAACACTAGACACATAAAGGTTGACCAAAATATTCAAATAAATCACAAATCATATATTAGACTAATATAAAAATAAATTAATATCATGACTATATCGTTATAGATGATCAAGTGTGTGCATGTTATGTGTATGTATATATGTGTATATGTATATGTGCATGTGTATGTGTATGTGTATGTGTATGTGTATGTGTA
Source organism: Cryptomeria japonica (assembly GCF_030272615.1). Taxonomy (NCBI): domain Eukaryota; kingdom Viridiplantae; phylum Streptophyta; class Pinopsida; order Cupressales; family Cupressaceae; genus Cryptomeria; species Cryptomeria japonica. Next base: position 16,354 of record NW_026729447.1, on the reverse strand, counting down.
TGTGTATGTGTATGTGTATGTGTATGTGTATGTGTATGTGTATGTGTATGTGTATGTGTATGTGTATGTGTATGTGTATGTGTATGTGTATGTGTATGTGTATGTGCATGTCTATACATACATACATACATACATGTATATGTGTATATATACATGTGTATATACACACATAGATATGTGTATATATACATGTGTATATACATACATAGATATGTGTATATATACATGTGTATATACACACATAGATATGTGTATAAATACATATATATACACATGCACACACACACACACACACACACACACACACACACACACACACACACACACACACACACACACATGTACATGACAACTACCCTTGATACAAACATTAAATGCTTAATACAAAATAAAAAAGTCCTAGAGAAACTTTTAAATAACATATGCTACTAACAATAAATAATGAGACATGGTCCCATTATAAGAAAACTTCTAGCATGCCACCTAGGATATAAGGATAGCTAACATGCTCCTAAGTTAACATGTGATTAGGTCCCCCCATTAACTAGATAGGAAATAACCTCATTCATACCAACATTTGGTTATTTTACTTACACAACAACATAAACATCAACCATAACCACACTTGTGCATCAATTAGCAAAGTTGTGTAGCAAACTAACCAACATGTAAAAAACAATTTCATTTTTTCAATCACTAATAAACATATAAAAAACCATTAAAACATATTCAATGTGATAGAAAAACTTAAAATACAAGAGGATCTATTTGTACAACAACCTATATTGTCCACATATTAATGAAAAATAAAAAAAATTATTTATAACCAAAAAAAATGAAAACCATTGTAAGATACATGTAAATGATACCATCTTATATAAAATAATAGAATGTGTTAAATATTTTTTTAAAAAGAAATGGAATCCTTTGTACCATCATTTTGTGACCTTGTAATCATATTTTATAGTTTACATTGAAATGATAATAAATTGCTCAAATATTAACATTTTTTAGAATTCTAATATGAAATATAAAGAGGATGTAAAAGAATGTCCAATAAGTTCAAAAAATCCATAATAGAAAATGGATAATATCAAAAGTGGTAGAACCTAAAATTTCAAATCAACACAACTATGGTATATGAAAAAGGTTGCAAAAGAACATTTTTTCTCTTATCTGTTTACTATAAAAATATGGATATAAAAATTGTTCACCAATATATTTCTAATGATCATTTTTTTTAATAAAAAAGCTTACAATTTTACTATGTTTATTTTTTAGTAAAATTTCAAGCAATATTTTCATGAAATTTCTCTTTTCAATGTATATTTTGATTCAAATATAATTTTACAAATAAATTTAAAAAATCATGCCTACATCCTAAAAAATACATGGATACACAATTTTCAATATATAGTGATGAAAAAATAGTACCATTATAAAAAGATGAAGATTACAACATGATAAAGACATAACCAAAGGAGATAAAATGAGATCCTAACCTAATATTCAAAATGCACCACCATGATCCCAGCATACATCCCAAAAAATATTAGCAACACCCAACCATCTAGATCCTAAACATATACCATACGAGACTCGGAGATGAGAACATGACCAACAATCATACTTACAACAAACATGCATGGATTGGAAAATATTCACCATAATAAACTTTTCTTACTACATTTGTTTTAGATTCATAACTAGATATATATACATAAAAGGAGGATAAACAATTTCTAAAGCATTGGATGATCTTTGTTTGAATTAGTCTCAAAATACAAATAAGTAATTAAAAAATTAATTAAAACATTCATCAAACATAATTAAATCATGTGAACTTGAAAAGTAATGGTTACATTTTGGCTAAGCTTACAATACTCCTCAACTTCCTAACACATGAAAGAATACTGAGTTGACTATTTTGGTTCTTAAAAAGAATGAGAAGAGTTTCAACTAGTAAAAATACACATAAATGAGGGCATTATTTTCTTGACCTACCTAAGATACATAGACTAACAAAACAAAAAATCAAGTATCAATCATGATTTACAATTTTACTTTCAAGTTTTCATAAAAAACACAATTTTCTAGTGACATCCATAAAAGGATTCCCAAAGCTCTTCCATCTCAAAATACACACTTTAATTTAAAAAAAATAAAAAATCATTTCAAATAAGAAAAACATAGACACTTAGTATATGTACATATTGTAAAACACACTATTTCATAAAACCACAAGAACACCTTAGTACTCCAATTCAATCTGTTTTATAACCTTGGACAAACACATGCAAGGAAATCTTGTTATACACTCAAAATTCATACAATGATCATTTTCTTGTGCAAAGAAGATTCATACACACAACTATTTCACTATACGCTCAGAAATGCATGAACATAGTTCTATTTTGCATCGGTAATATTCCAACATTAGTAATCTATTTTGTACCAACAAAATGGACATACATTATATTTTCATTATGCAACCATAAAATGCATATAAACAATTGTTTCTTTTGTACCCATAAAATGCGTAAATATTATTATTCACTTTTCAACTCCAAAATAAATACAAATGATGCTCCTTGCACATAGATGTGTTAGACTAGCAACCTTCCTTTTCGAATAATTTATAATTGAGGAACTCCTATCTAAACATCTAGTATAAGGTACAAATTGATTGCGAATATATTGGAGTGCGTGTACACCATTTTTTACAATAAATATTTGATCCTCTATAGTAGATTATCTTGTATAAGGTTAAGTGATTGTTCCATCTTCTATACAAGTGAAGGGTTGAGAAATAAATGAATAGTTTTTAATAAAATTATATGACATCTTGTGTAAGAAATTTCGAAGAACCCTATCCAATAGAAGACACAATTATCATTATTGAATTTTATGTGACAAAAAATATACAAAGATGTACAATTAAGAATGTATATTCCATTTAAACAAATAACTTTACGTTCTTTCAACAAAATAGTTTTACCAATATTTTTATTAATTTATATGTTAAAATTTTTATAAACAATCATATGATTATAGTAATAGGCCTAACCTATCATAACGACAATAGGAGGAGAAGCATCTCATATCTTAGCTATGAAACAAGTCTTTAAGAAAATATATGACACCTAATTTTTAAATATAAAGAAAATAAAATATCAAAGTATATATTTATTTTTAATATTCTCTCAGAACAGTGTATTGCGTGTGAATAACGGTTCTCTCATTACTGGTGAAATGACAGCAATGTTTTATTGATAATAAGTGGTGAGAGTTGCAACTGGCAACGGCCTACGCGGCTACACCACAGTGTCAATACGAAGATGACAACACTTATTAATATATTAGTCCACACACAAACATAATCAAAGAAGAGAGCTCCACTAACACTTATCAATAGTTTAGTTGTTTATACGGAGAAGAGAGCTCCACGTGCTATGGTAGAAGCAAAGAAGCCACGACCCGACTATCCTATGAGAGCCCGAGTCTTTTAAAATTCGAATGGTCATCAACAATTAGATTTCTGTTATCTCAGGCCTGACATTTTGTGCATCATCAAAATCTATTTATTTGTATTCAAAGCACTGATCTCTGATTTTCAATATCCTAAAGTTACGCGAATTTCTAAAGGCTTGACAATGCATGTTAAATTTAGTTAATTATATTGACATATGTTTTTCTAATGAAATGTATGGAGGATGAGGGATAATTAGTAATAATATTTTGTACGTTTCTGTTTTCTATAGTCATTTTATATAGTGTATTGTTACTATGGACATAAATATTTGTGCTTGAGTCATTTGATAATACATTTACATGATATTACTAGTTTTCAAGAATTTTATGGGTGTGTCACTTTAAAAACAAACTGTTGATATAATAAGAATGAAACAACCTTGAAGATATTTCCATGCATTATTGATGTTTTTCAAAGATATTACACAATAAATATCACAATAGATAACTATCAATTAATTTAATATTGATTATTTCCTAAATGTAAGTAATTCATTGTTATGTCTTCATCCTATTATACAAATTATTCCTAATTTTCCTTAAGTTCTAATCCATTTTCCCTATGTCCTAACACAAATTTTGGAGTCCCAATTCCTATTTAATGTCCCATCCACAAAAAATCCAAGAAATAAAATTGACTAAAAGTCCCCACATAAGCACCAAAAAATAAATATAAAAGAATTAAAAAATTATTTTATTCCTCTCCACTCATTTCGTAACCATTTTATAACTATCCCCCAAAATCATTTAAAAATCCTAATTATCCTCCACCATTTACCTCATAATCACTTTAACAACTCGATCTTGATTCTTGATATCTTATTAGATCTCCATTACTGATCAACAATCATACATCTTTATAAATAGATTCTTTAGGGAACCATTACTAGTAATCAATTGCCGTCACTACAATGTCGTGCTAATGGTTTAAGCAACCACATTATCATTTTTTATAAAATCCACCCTCATCATACAAGAGAGGTTTATTGGGTGAAATGCATTATGGTGTATGAATTGAAGTCATAGTTGCAGGAGTTTTTGAACCAAGGGATTATTAGACCTAGTCTATCTCCATGCAGTGGACTGCTCATTTTTGTGAAGAAAAATAATGGGACCTTGTGCTTGTGTATTGACTATGGGATGTTGAACAAAGTAAAAGTCAAGAATGGGTATCCCCTATGAAGGATTAATGATCTCTTTGATCAGATGAGAGGATCTATAATATTATCTAAGATAGGTCCCTTAGATATGGCTGCCACAAATTGAGGATTAAGGAAGAGGATATTTAAAAGATAGCTTTTAGGACTTATTATGGCTACTACGATTTCACATTAGTGTCATTCGAGTCAAATAATGCTACAAATTTCATGAATCTATTGAACATTGCATCAAGAGATTGAGGATAGTTTTACAATTCCTAAGGGAGAATAAGATCTTTGGTAAGCTATTCAAGTGTACTTTCTACAAGGACAAGGTGAATTATCTACACCTTATGATTTCAATGGGAGAGATTGTAGTTGATCTAGAGAAAATAAAAGCAATCATGGGGTTGCCTACACCATATAATGTAACTAAAATCTAGAGCTTCATGGGACTTGCAAGATACTACAAGAAGTTTGTATAAGGATTTTCTAAAATTGTAGCACCAATCACTTCACTCCACAGAAAGGGAAAAGGTTTGAGTGGAATGAGAAGTGTGACCAAGCTTTCCAATTTTTGAAGAAGCTCATTTCAAATCCTATATTGATTGTACGTAATCCAAATGGGTAATTCATGGTGATAACAAAATACATAAGGATAAGGTGTAGGAGGAGTGCTAATGGAGAATGGGCAGGTTGTTGCCTATTAGTCTAGGAAGTTGAAATAATATAAGGTGAACTATGCATCCCATGACCTAGAGTTAGTAGCCATAGTTCATGTGCTTTAGATGTGGAGGCACTATATTTTGGGTAAGCCTTTTGAATTGAAGATGGACGACCTAGGCCTTAAATATATATTTACTCAACCCAATCTCAATGCTCACAAAAATAGATGGATATAGTTTCTTACTGAATATAAATTTAGGATTGAATACATTAAGGAGATGAAACATAGAGAAATAGATGCTCTTAGTAGAAGAAGGCATCTAGCAGCCATGATTACTACAAGCTCTAATTTGACAAAGTGGTTCATAGTCTTCAAAGAGATTATTCCACGATGGAGAAAGATGTAGAGAAAAACCCCTTGGATCATCGATTTAATAGATATTTGTTTTAGTTAGATTTTATTATTAAGATAGCAAGGGAGAATGTACATTCTAAACTTAGGAATTTGAGGAAGTTGATGTTAGAGGAGATCCACAACACACCATGGTAGGAAAATTTAGATCTTTATATTTTTAGCCAAGACTCGAGAGGGATGAGATTGAATTTGTAGCTTGATGATTGGAGTGCAAACATGATTACTACAAGGAGATGAAACATAGAGAAATAGATGCTCTTAGTAGAAGAAGGCATCTAGCAGCCATTATTACTAAAAGGTCTAATTTGAGAAAGTGGTTCATAATCTTCAAAGAGATTATTCCATGATGGAGAAAGATGTAGAGAAAAACCCCTTGGACCATCGATTTAATAGATATTTGTTTTAGTTAGATAGATTATTAAGATACCGAGGGAGAATGTACATTCTAAACTTAGGGATTCGAGGAGGTTGATGTTAGAGGAGATCCACAACACACCTTATTCAAGGTGCCTAGGACTAGCCAAGATGGTAGGAAAATTGAGATCTGTATATTTTTAGCCAAGAATTGAGAAGGATGAGATTGAATTTGTAGCTTGATGATTGGACTGCAAACAAGCCAAGACTAAGCATGTACACCTAGTAGGTTTGTATAGTCACATGACATACTTGAATATAAATGACAAGTTATTAGCATGGATTTTATTTAAGGGTTGCCTATATCAAAGAATAAACATGATGTCATTTTGGTAATTGTGGATAAGTTGACCAAGGTAGCGTACTTCACCCAAAGGATTTTTGTGTATGGATTGTTTACTTTAGCTAAGAAGTTTGTCTGAGAGATATTGCATTTGAATTGAGTACTTGAGATGATCATATCAAAATGAGATACTCATATAATTTCTAGATTTTGGAAAATATTGAATGAAATATTTGGGACAATATTGAATTTTAGTTTGACATACTACCCACAGACAAATTGACAAACAAAGATAGTGAAGCAAGTAGTCGCAGACCTACTTAGGATGCATTTCATGGATTAATAGTCTAGGTTGGAGGAGTATCTTCCATTGGAAGATTTTGCATTTAATATCTCCTATCATGCATCTTTGGTATGACACCATTTAAATCTCTTTATGGATGAAAGTATTGTACACATATCATTTTGGATATCTAGTTGAATACAAGATTGGAATTGGTTCAAATATTCTTAGGAGATGCATGATGAAATGAGATTGACCAAGGGGTGGTTAAAGAAGGCAGAAAACAAATAGAAGAGCTATGCACGTAAGAATAGGACTTTCAAAACAAAGTCTTTTTGAGGGTTAAACCTCATAAGATTTCTATATCATTGGAAAAATTAGCCAAACTAGCACCTAGAATTGTAGGTCTATTTGATGTGTTAGAAGTAATGACTGTAGCTACATATAGACTTTATCTAATATAATGATCTTTAATCATATCCATAATATATTTCATGCATCTACACTTAAGCAACATCATCTTGATGCTACTCATATACTTGATTGGCATGCTTTATAGATTTGGGATCCAAGAGTGGTGCTGGCGGAGCCCATTCAAATTCTAGATTGGAATGATGTTAAGTTGTGTAATAGATTATTATTCAATATAAGGTCTAATGGGATAAAGTATTTGTGGATAGTGACACATGGGAGAATATAGAGGATATATATTGTTCTTATCCTCATTTGAGAACTTAAATTATGGTACTTTGTTTTGGTTAGTGTGATACTTTGACATTTGCATTGGTCTACTATATTTATTGTTTTAGTATTTTTATAATAAGTTTTGGATGATGTATCTTCCTAGTGGGGAAGGACGTCACATTTATTCTTTTTGCTCAGTGCATTATTAATACAATAAAAAGGTTGAGACTATGGATAAATGTCTTATGATTTTTTTATTGTTGGTGTAATTATTTATTCATTTGGATATAATTACACTTTACTTAAGTTTACTTAGGTACATGCATATCATAGTAGTTTTTATATGAGACACGTAGGGAGATGTGCTACATTGGGAGTGTGTACGTAGGAGAATTTCCACCTTTTATGGTGTGATCTTGTTTTTAATTATCATATCCACTTATTGTGGAGCGATAATTCCACCTTTGGTGGGTGATCCACCTCATGTGAAATATTTTACTATTTATCCTACCTATCCTTGCATCTCATTGAGCCACATGTCATCATTGTGTGCTCTCCTGTCTCCTAGCCTTGCCTCTATAAGAAGGCTCATCTATATTGTATGTAGCTTGATGATCTAGTTGTTTAGTATTTTCATCTTGATAGATTTTATTCCTATCAATATTTTATACTTTTCATTGATCTCTTGATCTTCAAAAAATCTCACATGGTATCAGAGCCTAGAGGGCTTAACTGATTAGTCTTTTTGAGATATTTTGGAGGCTTCAATTTTTGGATTTGGGGATCTACATTTTTGGGGGCGTCCTACAACAATTTGGACATCACGATTGAGTCCGAGAGACCATTTGCATAAATTTTTAGTATAAACTCAGCCATATTTAGTGAAGGAAAAAATTTCGCCTATTCAGCTAGGCACGCCACGTCGAATTCCATACAGCTCAGTCAGCAAGCCATGCATCATCTTTTGTATTGCTGACATCATCATCTGTGCAACCTGGACAAGGGGTGCGGAGACCATTTTGACGGGAAGACGGCTGTCAAATTTAACACATTGAAATTTTGATGTCAGCATTACATCAACATTTTGGAAAAAAATTCTACCCCTTGCATTTGCAGTTCAACTTCAAATGGCTATAACTTGCTCATTTTGGCTCATTTTTTGGTGCATTTTATTTTGAAATGGGCTAGAATTTCGTGCTCTTCATAGTGGTGGAGGAAGTTTCTGATTTTAATGGATATATTTTTTAGAGTTTTCAAATTTTGATGACTGTACCTATGAAATCCCCAATTTTGCAACTTCAGAGGCTTCATTTGGGGTCATACAACCTTCATTTTAGGTGCCATTTTTATTAAAGTGCATAATTTTTCATCTACTTTCATAATATCCCATTAGTTTCCAGTTTTTTTGAGTATAAATTATACTTTCAATATTTTGTCATTTTTGGCCTATTTGGCATGTGTATTTTTTTTGGATCTTAGTTTAGATCACTTGCAGTATTTTTTGAAGTCTCTTATAGCCTATTTGAGGCAGTTGTAAAGTTGAAATTAGAAGTCCACCTTGTCTTATTTTCCAAGTGGCCCATTGTATATGCACTAAGTATAAAGTGCCAAATCATCATTTTTGGGAGGGGGGGTAGGGTTCTTGATTAAGTAATTTCAGGGGGTGTCTTGTGTGATTGTGCCTCTCTTTATCTTGTGTTTTCTCATTTTAGTGCTATGGGTTCTCCTAAATTTCCACTTTTAACTCCTCATAATTATGCTTCATGGAAGATTAAGGCTTGGATTAAACTAATGGAAAAAGGACTCGTTCATTATGTAAATGGAACAATAATAGCACCACCTGATCCTAAGGCTAATACTAATGCTCAAGTTGAATGGCTCACTAAAAAATATATGGCACTTGGAACTCTTAGAAAGTATGTATTAGATGACCTCATTCTTCACATTGTGAAGTGTACAACAATTAAAGAGGCTTGGTATATTTATGATAAATTGTATGGACAAGTTGGTGAGATTAAGAGCTACAAGCTTGATAGTGAACTCACCACTTTGGATGCCAAGGATTTTGATACAATCCAAGATTATGTCACAAAAGAAAATGATCTAAGAGAAAATCTAAAGGATTGTGGTATTGACAAGAAGGATTCTCAATTGATTTATAACTTGTTGGAATTTTTTTTCATCAGAGTATGCAGCCTTTGTATCTAGCTTTCACACATAGAGGTTAGCTCAAAGTTCCTCATACACTTCTCCCTTTGATGCATTCATGAAGATATTAATACTTGACCAATCTAAGTTGACCAAGATGGGGATTCTCAAATTTTCAAAGTCGCAAGCATTGGTGGCTAATAGAGGGAATCAAAGAAATCAAGGAAAAGACAAGAATCAAAAGCAACCTAGGTCTAAAGTACAACAAGATGGAGCACAATCCTCCTCTCCACAACAAGGTGATTCTACATCCTCACCTAAGAGGAAATCTAAGGACAATATTTTTTGTGCATATTGCAAGAAGTCAGGACATGATGAACAACATTGTTACAAGAATGATATTGATGAATTGAAACATATTCTTGAGGAGAACAAAATCAATTTACCTTCTAGAATGTCTACTTTGGCTTCTTCTTCCAAGGAAATGGATAAAGGAAAGAATCACTCCTTTGGGACAGATAAAGGAAAGGGAAAAACTCTTTGTGTTATTACAAGTCATGATTCAAGGATATGACTTCTAGATTTAGGGGCTTCTCATCATATGGCATCTTCGCAGTCTATGGCCTCTTCATATGAGCCTTTCCACATGCCGCAGAATTTTGATGGGCAATCATACATACATCTTGGATATAATTACACTTTACTTAAGTTTACTTAGGTACATGCATATCATAGTAGTTTGCATATGAGACACCTAGGGAGATTTTCTACATTGGGAGTGTGTATGTAGGAGAATTTCCACCTTTTATGGTGTGATCTTGTTTCTACTTATCATATCCACTTATTGTGGAGTGATAATTCCACCTTTAGTGGGTGATCCACCTCATGTGGAATATTTTACTATTTCTCCTACCTACCCCTACGTACCCTTGCATCTCACTAAGCCACATGACATCATTGTGTGCTCTCTTGTCTCCTAGCCTTGCCTTTATATTAAGGCTCATCTATATTATATGTAACTTGATGATCCAGCTGATCAGTATTTTCATCTTGATAGAATACAGCTTAATCCTATCAATATTTTCTCTCTCTATTTTGTACTTTTCATTGAGCTCTTGATCTTGGCAAAATCTCACATTTATTATGGATAAATGATTTTTACATTAGATGTTATTTTTAAATGCATGGCATTAAAATGGAAATTATGATGAAATATTCTTCAACTATAGTTTTGTGGACTAACCTATTGATCATTTAATCTTAGTGGGAATGATGCAAGAACATGTCAAAGAAAAGAACTTGGGTGTGGTAGAAGTTTCCTACCCACCTTGCAATAATTAGCATGATGGAAACTAGATGAACACACACTCACATAGTTGCATACATATTGTATTATACATCATTTAATACTAAATTTTATGTATTTATGGATGTGTAGTTTAATTTTAACATTATGGTTTAAGTGATGTCTATAGTTGTGTAAATTTGTTTTTGTTAAGTTTGTTTCAAATAACTTGTTAGGAAACATAAAGCCATCCCCTTATTTTTATGTCAATATACTCATAAACTATGTACTTGTTTTATTAGAAAATAAAACGTTTGTATTTTTTTCAAATACAAATATCTTCTTTTCAAATATGTATGTGTGTATATTATTGTTGTGAAGAATGTAGAATGATTTCTGATTAGAACTATGTAATCTTAAGAGAATAACATTACCTGTTTAATTAGAATTAAAATATTTGAACTTCAAAATTTTAATAAGATATTGCATATGAATTCCTTTTTTTCACATTACCCATTTAAATATTGATGAAATTTTTATTAGCCCATAGACTATATTTATATGGTGGGAATGCCCATTAGTTTTTCCTCCTATCAGAAGCCAAATTAATTTTGGGTTAGTCTTTTTTCAAGGAAATTTACTGTTCCTTCCACGAAGGTCTGATTGCATTGTGTACAGACCACTGGCCCGCTTCACACCAATCTATAACGCAATGTTGCAGATGTTGCTACTATCAATTTTATGAAGTTTTTAGAAGAATCAATCCTAATGAAGACTAGCTTGAGTTTCCCTATCTCTCCTATCTGAAAGAATAATATGCATATCAATTTATCGATGAAACCTGAAAAACTCAATCTTTCACTCCAACACCTCGCACCTAGCGCTGGAATTGAATCTACTCTTCAACAACATGGTTCCTAGAAATTTATGGATGGCCTTTCAATTTAGTTCTAGATATGGCACTCGCAAAGAATTAGGTTCTCAGAGCTATGAATTTGCATTTTCTAATTCTCTTTGCATTTTTCCCTAAGTTTGCGTGCCTTAGCATTTCAAGTCCTTTAGGTGCATATTGTTCCTAGGTAATGAGCCTAAATCCTTTTAATTGGTTTTATTATATTTTGAGTGTGATTCTCAATATGTTGTTTCGCTTATAGAGTTTTCCATGAATCTAATGTTCATGTGCTAAATGTGCTTTATGGTTTTATGTTTTGCAATTGTAGTATCAGATTAATTGTTGTATAGATCTGAAAAGAATTGATCTAGATTGCTTCACCACCCCTCTTAGTCTTACAGTGTGTTCAACAATGTTAAACTAGTAATCCAAGTTTGTCAATCATATATAAATGATGGAATCCTATGTAAACATATAGTAAAGTTATAGATTGATTGTGAAAATATTGGAGTGTATGTACACCATCTTTTACAATAACTATTTGTTCCTCTATAATAGATTATCTTGTACAAGGTTAAGTGATTATTCCATCTTTTATACAAAGTGAAGGGTTGAGAAATAAATGAATAACTTTTTTAATAAAATTATATGATATCTAGTGTAAGAATTTTCTAGTAAGAAGCTTACCCAATAGAAGACACACTTTTCACTATTGAATTTTATGTGACAAAACATATAGATCGTGTACAATTAGGAATGTGTATTCTTGTTAAAGAAATGATTTTACTTTCTTTCAACAAGATAGTTCCATCAATATTTTTATTAATTTATATTTTGAGAAAAATTATGACTAATCGTATAATTATATTAATGATAATAATAGGAGAAGAAGCATCTAATATCTTAGCTAGAAATAAAGAAGAATGAAAGAAAGATTCTTGTTATAGTCCATGCCAAGTACCATACTACTTGTGGGAGTCACCTAATTGTGCTACAAGTGATATGTGCATCCTCTCAAAATACATGCTTTAATTTAAAAAATATATTTCAAATGAGTAAAACATAAATACTTAGTACATACATATTGTAAAAAACACTATTCCATAAAACCACAAGAACACCTTAGTACCCCAATTCAATAGTGTATGTAGGATGTGATGCTATCATGATTTCTAAATGCATGTGTATTATGTGCTAACATGTAATGATGCAAAATAAAACTATATGATAAGAAGATCTTTTTGGTGTGTCATTATACTTAGTCATATGATAGCAGGCTACACAGACTCAAGAAGGGATAGTGGAAAAAGGGGATGAAAGGTAGAAGATATGGAAGTGAAAAGAACTTCTTGTGCTATTATCATCATTGAGCTTAATTATGGCAAATAGGTTTTGACAATCCAGATATGTGCTAGACCTAGAAATTCATTGTACCCATTTGCATGGAGATCAAACAATCACAAACAAGGAATGCTCCAATTCACACTAGACTCATAGTGCCCTCATATCCTTGGACAACACATAGCATTACTAAGAGACAATCCACAGACAACAAAATAGGTGAACATACCCCATCTTCACCTTTCTAGTCAAAGACATCCTAGAGATAGAATCTCTAGTTAGAGGCATCCTTGAAAAGCTAAAAGACATGTCACCATACAAGATAAAATCAAAATAAAACCAAGACTTGACACCAACATAAACTGTAATCCTCAAGTTATTAGTGTTGATTGCTTCTCATCTAAAATTGACTGAATCTATGAAATTTATACTTTATTGCAGAGAATAATGGAATTTTATTGTGGATTGGTGATGCAAATGCTCTTTTATTGTGAACTGTGCATGAACAGAAAAAGGAAGATAAAAAGATGATGCTCCTCAAAACATGTGATGCTTAAGGTTCCACACCCATCACTAGACTTAGGATTTTCCCTAGTTACAAATAGGATCCGATTTATTGTGGAAGAAGAGGAATGGAAAGGAAGGGCAAGTTGTATGAAAGGGAACCAATCTTAGGTAGATCAATAACCAACCATGATGGGAGTAGTAGGATGTGAGTGTGAGCAAGGTAAAAGGATCAGATTGAATTCTGAAGGAGGGAGGACCAATGTCTCTAAGCATGGCACCAATAACCTGGTTTTCACAATGGTATTTGCCCAGGGCATCATCGAAGTGGTTTTCATCGTTGCAAGAATTTATTTCTCTTTACCTTTTTTTATTTTTTATTTTTTTTTGTGTCACACGGTGCCTGTTTGACAAGTTTTCACCAAGTAACAATCTTTTTTATTTTTATTATTTTTTGGTATTTTTTTAATATTTTTTTGTATTTTTTTGTATTTTTGACAATGGGATATTCTGAAAAACTATGTGTAAAACCTGTGAAGGTGCATTCTATTCATAGGGTCCTCCAAAGGTTCTCCATCTTGTGTTGAGAGTTGATATGCACCTGATCCATAGAATGTTGTGATGATGTAAGGACCAATCCAATTTGGTTCAAACTTTCCCTTTTTCTCTCTATCTTGTTGATTCTTATGATTTTCTTTGAAAACTAAGTCACCCACCTCAAATGTGACAGAATTTACCTTATGATTGTAGCTTTGACGTACCTTGACTAAATGATGTGTTTCTCGATTAATTGTGTTCCTTGATGAAGGAACTAAGGTAGAATTACTAATGTGTGAACTACCTTGGCCCATATTAGGGGAGATCAACTCTTGTTCTTTTTTCTTCATAGGATTTTTATCCTTGACTTTGATTTTGATTTGGACTGAAGGAATTCTCTTTATTTTTTACTTTTAAATTTTTCTTTTCAAAGCTTGACTTTTGATCCCCAACAAGTAAGGGATTTTGTAATTCTTATTGATCCAAGTCTATAAGTGGAGTGGAAATGGAATGAGTGGATAACATGGTAAGGTTGTATGAGTTCTCCAGAGGGATGGCGATATATTCAATAGATTCTTTGTTGGCACCACTCTTAGGACTATTGATATCAAGAGTTGCTTGCGCCACTAGAGGAGATTTGCATTCAGACCTTAGTAGCCACAATACTGGGTGGTTCATACCCAATTCCTTGATATTTTAAATTATTTGTAGGATACTCCTATCAATTAAATGCCTTAGGAGATAGTGGGAGTTGATCAACATGGAAGATATACTCACCACATCCCATGTCTTTAACGTTGAATTTTAATTTGAGCTCTACTTGCTTTGATGTAGAAGCTTTCAAGGATTCTGGATTCACATATGTTGATGATGGAGTTTGTTCTCTATTAATTGGAATTATTATCTTTGATCCTGGTCATAGGTTATTCCAACATATGAACCGATTTGGATCACCTTTTTTTTTTACATCAACTCCATTGTAAGGAAATTTGATACATTGATGATATGTTGATGGTAATACTCTCATTTCATGTATCCACGGATGTCCCAAAATTATGTTGTATGTGAGCTCTAGATCAAGGACTTGACATACCACATCCTTTGTAACTGGCCCATCTCTAAGAGGTAAGTTGACTGTGCCCTTGGATGAGTGCTCTTCATCATCATATGCCTTAATGGTGATTGCATGTGTAGAATTCATAGCCTTTTTAGAATATCCCAGTTTCTTAATATTGTTCAATATACAAATGTTTAGACCTATTCCTCCATCTATCAAGACTCATTTTATTCAATTTTTATGGAGGAAGGCTTCAATATGTAGAGGTGGATTATGAGGCTGGCTTATGGATGCATCATCGACTTCTGTGAATGTAAGGCAATGTGGAATGGAAAGGCACCCCACCATGTCTTGAAACTAGTCCATGTTCAGATCAGTGGGTACGAAAGTCTCTCTCAAAGTTTTGTCAATAATAGAATTGTGTGAAGGGGATATGAGTAATAGCTCAAGAATCAAGATGAGTGCGGGTGTTTTCCCTAGTTGGTCTACAAGGTAATATACATTCTTGATGAATGATGAAGAGGGTGTGGTTTAAGATGGAGCACCTTGCAAGGTGAATTTTCCTCGACAAGTTGTGACACTAAATTCAAGGGTTGACAGAGAGGATGAAAGTTAGACGCATTTTAGAACAACTTTACTCTTTTGGGTAGAACACTCAAGAGATTTTTACTATGTGTGATGAAGACAAGTTGTCTAAAAAATGAAGCCCTATTGGAAGCAGCTCTAAAAGCTCTTTGAATCTGAAAAGTTAAGCCCTTTTGTTCTTGACAATTTTTGTGTAATTTCTCAGTAGTGAACACAGATGCAGTTTTACTAAATTCAGACTTGATTTCTGATCCCAGACGTTGTTATAGTAAACATAGACATTGTTTTACTAAATTCAAACTTGATTTCTGATCCCAGACGTTGTTATAGTAAACAATTATAGTAACCAAACAATAGACCTAGTACTAATGAAGAGATCAAACCCGAGATATTCAAGAGGCATCCATCATACAGAAGCAATTGTCTACAGTATGTCAAGGACTATCATGAGTGAATACCCATGAAGAAATAACAAGAGTGATGAAAGGATAAGGAGGTCATGTACAAAGGTTGAGTAAAATATATTTTAGTCCTTTCAGGCTCCCTAAGGATATTATGTTCCTTCATAGAATATTTTGTTTATACTTGTT
>NW_026729446.1:0-71737 GCF_030272615.1 Cryptomeria japonica | reverse complement strand
CCCCTTCTTGGACCCGACCCACATCAGTTTATCATCTTTAGAATTTAAAGCAAGGCTTCTTGAGGCTAGGATCCAAGCTAAGAGGTCTCTCTCCTATTCTGGTACATTTAAATTATCCATTGATTTCCATCTCCATTGTTTGAGGCCCCCAATGAAGAATTCTTCCGCATAGTCTTTTACTTTCACAACCCATTGTTCTTCAAGGATGGGTATTATTTTGTTGAAGTCATGAAGTTTGTTGATGGGGGATTGAACCCCCCATGAGTCCCTCTAGAATAGGGAATTCACCCCATTTCCAACATTCCATGTTAGCTTGTCCGTTATGATATCTCTACATTCAAGCATAAAGTTCCAAATTTTGGAACCTTTATGTGGGTGGGTTATGATAAAGATGCTTGTGGGGTGCTTGTTATGTAGGTATTTGTTATAAAGGATTCACGCCCATTTGAATTTAGGGTTATTAAACATTCTCCAGACAAGCTTTGCTCCCAGGGCCTTGCTTTGGAATTTTAGGTCTTTGATACCCAAACCCCCCAGATCTTTAGGTAAGCATATCTTATCCCATGCTATCAATGGGAGTCTTAATTTGTCATTAGAGCCTTGCCAGAAAAATGTCCTAATATGTTTTGTGATTTCCTTACTCTTAGTTGAAGGAAGATCCATGCATGAGAGTTGGAAAATTGGCATTGCTGAGAGAACCGACTTAATCATGGTGGCCTTGCCGGAAGAGGATAAACATTTCCCCTTCCAAGAGGAGATCCTTTTTGTAATTTTGGATTCCCACAAATTGGATGATTTGAACCCTTTGTCTAAGGGAAGTCCTAAGTATTTACATGGTAATTTCTCTATTTTGTATTTAAGAATGTTTAAGATTTTACTTTGGAGTTCTTTATTTGTGTTAAAAAAGATAACGTTGGATTTTAAAGTGTTGATTTCCTATCCAGAATTCGTAGAATAGTTGTCTAAGATTCTTTAAAGTGTTTCTGCTTCTATTGTGTTGCTTAATCCAAACAACATGGTGTCATCAACAAATTGTTGATGGGTAATTGGTTCCATGTTAGAAGTGATTTTAATACCCTTCAGTTGTTGTGTTTCTCTCTCTCTGTTGATCATCCTTCCCAATGATTCAGCCATGATGATAAAAAGAAAGGGGGAGAGGGGATCCCCCTATCTAAGATCTCTTGAGATTTCAAAAAAACCTTCTGAGGCCTCGTTGACTAAGATTGATACTCTAGGTGTTGCAATGCATTCATAGACTAGGTTTATCCATTGCTTATTGAACCCGAATGATTCAAGACATTTGCATAGAAAGTGCCAATCTACTTTATCATATGCCTTTTTAATATCCAATTTTATCATCATGCTCGGCACCTTTTTTTTTTGTACTGGGTGGATTGCTTCTTGAGCAATGATTATGCCATCGTAAATAGATCTGCCTAGCACAAAACCAGTTTGTTCCTCACTAATGATTATGGGGAGAAGTTTGTGAAGTCTATTTGCAATTGTTTTTGTGAGTAATTTCTAAAGGGTATTGCACAGTGCTATTGGTCGGAGATCCTCAATACAGTCCACTATTTCCTTTTTGGGATTAAAGCTATGAGTGTGTTATTTAGTTCTCTTAGGATCTTCCTTGACTTTCTCATCCCCTCAAGAACTTCTGTAATTTCCTGCCCCATGAAGCTCCAGCATTTTTGAAAAAAGTGTGCTGGGAAACCATCAGGGCCATGAGCCTTATCTGGTCCCATTTGGAATAAAGTTGTTTCCACTTCTTCCATAGATAGTTTTTTATTAAGCATCAAGTTGTGTTCTTTAGAGATTAATTTGGGAATGAATTTTAAGAATTCACTCTCATTTTTCCACCTAGAGCCATCTTTATTATTAAGGATATTTTCAAAATACTCTACTACTTCCCTAGCTATAATCTCAGGGTCATCACTGAGAGCTCCTGAGTTTAATTTCATTTTGTTTATTCTATTTATAGCTCTTCGTTGTTTAGTGTTGTTGTGGAAGAAGCTTGTATTTCTATCCCAACATCCAACCAATGTTCCCTAGATTTTTGTTTCCAATATATTTCTTCTCTAGTGAGGATTTCATCATATTGGGCCATATTGGTTTTTTCCTTTTGGTAAAGTAAGTTATCCATCCCAAGCCTGATTATCTCTTCATTATTTCTTTCCATTTCTATCTTAATTTCTCTTTTTTTGTGTAAAGATATTTTCAAAGTGCATTTTTTTCCATATTGTTAAATGCTGCTTTATCTTTTTTAGTTTAGTGACACTTTGAAAGTTTTGGAACCTATAACTTTTGTTTCCTTCCACCATTTTTCTATTAGTTGTATTAGATTTTCATCCCTAAGCCACATTTTTTAAAATCGAAAGGGGGTTTTGGTTGGCTTTAGTTCTTCTGATATGATCAAATGGACTGGGAAATGGTCTGATCCAGAGAATGGGAGGACTGAGGATTCATAAGACTATGTGCGATTCCCACAATGGAAGAATTTGTCAAGTTTTTTTGCAATGTTGTAGAAACCTTGTCTTCGATTATTCCAAGTAAAGGCATCATTTTTCATCTTGAATTCCATCAAGTTACACTTATATGTCCAATCTTTGAACTCTTGAATTGTTTGGGTGATTTTTTTATTACCTCCCCATTTTTCCTTAGGATCTAAGATTGCATTGAAATCCCCACCTATTATGTATGTTTGATTTGTGTCACATAATAGGAAACTCTCTATTTCATTCCACACTTGTCTTTTTGCTTGTGTTTGGAGAGGTCCATAAACATTAATTATAATAAATTTTAATTTGATTTTGATGCTTCTAGCCCACCTGCACATCTAGTTTGGACTTTTGCTTATTAGTATAAAGGATATTAGCCTAGGATCCCATATGATGGCCAATCCACCTGAGGCCCCACAAGCAGTTTGTCCTTCTAATTCTCTCATGCCTAATTTTTTGTTGAGATTTGTCAATTCGATGTTATTTAATTTAGTTTCCTGTATTAGGAATACCTCTGGATTGAATTTAGCAATGCAATGTTTAAAGATACGTTGCTTGTTAGGGGCATTTAGGCCCCTAACATTCCAAGTAATGAGTTTCATAATTCCATGGGAAGGTCTTTCCCCTTCCCTACCTCAAAAAGGTTAGTGATTTTAATCTGGCCAGTAGCGCATCCTTCTTTGGTTAATAATTCAACAATTGATTTTCTCCCTCTCTTTTTTAGTTCAGAAGCATAATCAGGGGGTAAGAAAGTTTTTATGGTTTTATATATCCCCAGGTTGTCCAATTTATCTGTTACCACATCATATTTATGGATCTGTACTTCTTCCTCGGTTACATTAAGTTTGCATAATTTTCTTGCTAACAATGTTTTTTGTAATGCCAGTTCCTCCTCATCTGCTATTTCATTAATGAAAAGTTCAATGAGATCATTTGTAACTTCATTACCAACATACTCAAAAGGATACATTTATTTTTTCTTTCCATCCTTTCTTATCTTTCCATATCCTGTTCACTGTTGTTATTGTTGTAGTTCTTTTTCTCTTTATTTTTCCCCTTTTTTTGTTTCTTTTTTTCCTTTTTTGTTCTTTTTTTTCCTTTTTTGTTCTTGTTCTTTTTCTTTTTTTTAGAGCATCGTGCCTTCTCTGTTGCGTGTGGTATGGGGTGGTTTTCTGGTTCCACCTTGTTATCTTCTTTGTTTTTGATGTCTTTGGTTGTTTCCTCCTGGTTGTCAATGTTAGCTTCATACCTTAGGGGGCTTAGTTCGACTCCAGAATTTATGTTCTGTTCCTTTGAAACATTGATCTGTTCACTCACTAGTTCTTTGGGTGTGTTTTCAATCTTTGCTTTATCTTTTTCATTTTCTGTCATTTTTTGAGTGTTTACTAGTACCTTAGCTCTGGGATTCTGTTTGTTGAACATAAAACCGCCTTTTGGGTTGAATTTTATGTTTATATCCTTATCTATTCCAGAAACAATTTTAGTCTTAGTACTATATTTCTCAGTATTCTAAATAGTGGAGGTAGCATCCATGGATGCGCTATCCCCCATAAGGATCTCTGGATGAATCTGGTAAATTGAATAGTTTGTAATGATTTTGATGGGTTCGAATTTTAGTTTGTCTATCTCAACACTAGCTAATATTTTAATGTCAAAGGATTTCATGTATTTTTCTTCCAAACCCTCGAAACCTCCTAAAAAATCCCCTAATTTTTTAGGGTATGATTGTGCATTAGTTCAACTGGCATTTTAGGGAGTCAAATCCATTTTGGCACCCTAAGTTTATCAAAATCTTTGGGCGAGAAGTTAGGTTTCCAATTAAAAAATTTGAAACAATAACCTTTAAAGAATCCGTGATTGTTCCTAAGTAAATGACTTTTAAGTTCACATGAATTGCATTTGATAAACAAAAAATCATTTTCCAGACAGGTAATACTTATCTCATTATTCGTGGTAGACTTCAACCAATGGAGGACATCAGAGGTCGACGCTCCAAATCCAAACCATTTGCCAAAGAGCCCAAGTTCATTGTAACGTTCCCATAATTCGTTTGTGTGTTTTCTGCTAATTATCATTATGTTATCCATGCTAAAGCTTGGCCGCTTCTGAGTGATTTTAGGGCACTGTTTAGGGTTGACATCCTCCCTGCACCTGGTTTGGGTGTATGACTTTGAGCTTGTCACGGAGGGTCTTCTTAACCCTAATTTTATTCTATTAGCCCCAGAAGCAACATCGTTTTGGGCTCATGATAAACTCTCCATGTGGGAGAATGGTAAATAAGAAATCTTTTCATTGTTAGGGTGCAATTTATCTTGAAAGACCTTCAAGATGGGCTGAACTTCCCCTTTCTGCACTATTAAAGGAATTGCCTGTTTTATTAAAGATGCCCTAGGATGCCACTGAGTTTGTCTCCAAAACCGATTTTACCAAAGTCAAGGGAGGATCATCTGTGTTTCTCAGGCCGAGGAGAGAACCCTTTGGGACCTAGACAACCCTTTTGCATATCTCATTAAGCTATAGATTAGTTAAATTTGCTCTTGTGGAGTATGATTGAGAGACATTCAGGGCTTCAAATCTATTTGAGGTTCCCACAACATTTTTATGGACCCCCTATGGATTAAATCTACTCTGCCATGTCCCAAAAATCCTCCCTAGTCTCCAGGGATGATTCAAGGGTTTTGTAGATATGTTTCTGCTTATCGCAATAGTTCGCATTTTCGCTAATTAATTGAAAACTTGTTATCATATAATATTGTATTTTATTAATATTATAAATATAATTTAGATTATAATTAATTAGTTTAATAATATGCATAATATTAAATTATTTATTAAAACCTTAATCTCTATTTTTTTTATAATATTTTAATAATTTAATATATTTTACTTTACTAATATATTATTATATATAATTTTTTTTTGGATTAGATATCAAAAAAGCATAACATAGCACCAGCAAAATGACTGAGTTCAGCAGTAGCTGGGGCACCAGTAGAAGGTGCATATACAAAATACACAGTTAACGAGTACTCCACTATATCAGGGATGATTACAATTGATATACATACTTGTAGACAAAATTAACATTAAAACATACTAAGCATCAGCTAGGGAATTAAGATTTTAGCATCTGGTGAGCTGTTGTTCCCTAGTGGGGGGAGCCATGCCACCTAGCCCATACTTACTTCCGTCCATATTTCCACCTGACCATCAAGTATATCTTTCTTATGAGGATGGGATGCACACTCACTAATCAGGTCAACCTCCTCCTGAATGATCTCCATATGCATCTGTCTACGTTCCAATTGCCTCATGAAGGCCATCAAAGCTTATTCAAAACCTGCTTTTCCTAGTTCATCCCTCTCCCAAGTGAATCCATGTGATAGTTCACGAATGTACACCGTAGTGGCCCCCTTATTGATCCACTTGTCAAACTTGTCTGAGTTGAGTTTAAGCACAACAGTGACATGCATGGAAATAGAATGAGAAATGAGTCTCCTAAGAGACTCGGTGTGGTGCCTAGTATTGCTATTAAAGATGTCATCATTGTGATACTTCCATATGAGCCAAAGAACTTCCAAAGAGAAACAAGACCAAAAGATATTTGCAATTTTCCTACAGCCCTTGATATAGCCTATAATAAAATCTATGTAATCAAGAGAAACAGATTCTTAGTTAAAACCAAATAGTCTCCATATTTCTTTAGCAAAATGGCATTCAAAGAGGATATGTTTCACAGATTCAGGTACTCTGCATATGCTACAACTTAATAAAGCACCTTAATTATTTTTTATGGGGAGTTTATTTAGCAGTAGGCACTAGCCAAAGAATTGTTTTTTTGGTTCATTACGGGCCATCCAAAACCTACTTAGACAATCTTTCTAGGTCTTTAGTTCCCAGTTTAGGTCCCAACATTTGTTAAGGTATAGAAAAATGGTATCGACCTTAGTGAGTGTAGAATATATGCATTTGGCTTTTAGGGAAGGGAGAGGTGTGCCATCAGTCCAAGAAAGTGCAGTCATGGGGGGGCGAGGGAGAGGGGGGCAGGAGGGGGGAAGAGCAGAGGATAATGCCATTCTAAGTATGTTATACGTCTTGCTCTAGGATTCCAGGATAGAAAAGGTGAGTTGTAGCTCCTCCCACAATCTGAGTTGGTTATTTGTAAACAGTTATTCAATGTGTTTAATACCCTGATTATGTCATTTCAATGCTAAATAGCCTTGGAGAGTGGCCAACGGTTTCCCATTATGAAATAAATTCCACCATATTGATCTGTCATCAACAACATTCCCCTGTTTAGTGCCATCAACTTTAATATTCACCAAGTGTCTCACATGTTCCCAGGCCTTCCATAAGGACTTGAAGATATCAGACCCATTCGGAGCTACCTCAAACTGCCCCATAAGACTATCAAGTAGTGGGAGGTCCTTCTATTTCTTAGCTTTCTTAGGAACTGAGCATATAATAATATTCATTATAAGAACTTTCCATGGATCATTACCTTCCATGGCCTTAAGGATCTACTTGGAAGTAAGAGAAATGCCTTGTAGCTTTAGGTCTTTCAACCCCATCCCACCAAATAGTTTATTCATAGTGCACCACTCCTACTTGACTGCATGTTGTTTCTTAGTACCCTTGCCATCTGACCATAAGAATTCCCTAATCTACTTTTGGACATGGTTAAATTGGTAGTTCTTAAATAACCAAGCTGATGAGAAATAGATATTATATGAGGCCAATATTTTTTGACACACCTGTTATCTTCCAACCAAGGTGAGAAAATTCTTATTCCACTTGGAGAGTTTCTTATCAATCTTGTTCCTTACCCATTCCCACATTTCTTTTAGAATTGGGAGGATAGAGAAGGGAATACCTAGATATTTTACAATCTGTGTTGGGCCCAACCAATTGAGAGAAAACTTTGTAAGCCAACCCAGAGGGTTGTCATCCCAACCAAGAAAATTGGATTTGTGTAAAGCAATTTTGCTACCAGATGCTAGACAAAAGATATCAATATTTTTCATCAGGGCAGTAAGGTTCTCTTCCTCAATTAGTTAATAGTGTAGTGTCATCAGCAAATTGGACATTACAAATTTCCTCCTTGTTAGGTAATGTAGTACCCCTAATAGGGGGAGTAGAAGAGGAGTCCTTAATTAGGTAGAACATTGCATCAACAGCTAGAACAAAGAGGGCAGGAGATAAAGGGCACCCCTGTCTGATGGATCTAGTAAGTGCAAAATTGGAGGACCTTAATCCATTGACTTGAACAATAGCATTGGCATCACATAGTAAGGTTCTGACAATATTACAAAATCTAGGGGGGAAGCCTAATGATTGAAGCATCTGAATGATATAGTCCCATTCTATCCTTTCATAAGCTTTCTCAAAATCTATGAGCAACATGGCTCCACTCTACCCTAATTCCTTCATCTAGTGCAAGGAATCCCAACATGTAATTAAGTTTTCTAGTATATACCATCCTTTAACAAACCCTATTTGAGTAGTGCTGACAATCTTAGGCAAGATTTTTTCCAAGCTGCATGCAACCAACTTAGCTAAAATTTTGTAAGACACATTCAACAGTGTGATAGGCCTCCAATTTTTAAGTAGGGTTTTGTCTCCTTCCTTGGGAATGAGCTTTATTATACCTTGGTTAATATTCTTGCCTAAGGAGCCACTATTTATCACCTCAGAGTATAGGGAGTGTAGATCATCAATAATCCATCCAATGTTTTCTTTATAAAATTCTACTGGAAACCCATCAGGGCCGGGGGATTTATCATTACTAAGAGCCAAGATAGCTCCCCTGATTTCTTCTTTTGTAATATCCATTTCAAGTATCTTACTATCCTCCTTGTCAATAAGTTTAGGGACTAAGGACATAATAATATTTTTGGCATTTTCTTGTTCCTCCCTACCTAGTTCAGTAGAGAATAGATTCTTGTAGAACTGGGAAAAGCATTCAAGAATTTCAGTTGGTTCAGATAGGCTCTTATTTTGATCCCAGATAGTGTCAATTTTTTCTCTGGCTTGTTTAATTTTAAGAATATGAAAGAAGAATTTAGATCCTCGATCTCCAGTATCTAACCAATTCAATTTATCCCTAGCTCTCCATCCTTTGATTTTCTGATTCTGCAGTCTTCTAAGATTGGTCTTGACCCTATAAAGCTGGTTGGTGAGTGATATATTCTCAGGGTCCCCTTGGAGGGCATTGTGTAGTTGTAACTCAGAGGCTCTGGCATCTTTTGCCTTCTTTTTACCCATAGCTTGACAGAGTGAGGTCCAGGCTTTAATATTCTGATTCCATCTATCTATCTTGGACATTTGGGGATTACCATATTTATTAAACATTTTTACTAGACACATGGCACAATTCAAGTCCTCATCCTTTAAAAGATTGGTGTTCATTCTAATGTTCAAGCTAGGGTTTGGTGGGGTCACCCTATTATCAGTTAGCTTTAGTAGACTCTTTTATTATATTGTTGATGGTTACACCAAGTGTACCATATTGCTTTATACTCACCCTTCTTTCCTACTAGAGGATAAATCAATTTCATCTTGTTAGTCATCCTTTCCCACTCTAGTTTCTTAGCACCCTTCCATTCCACCTTATTACCTCCCTATTTATCTTGAGCATTTACTACCATGTTGAAATCCCCTCCCAGGAACTAGGGGATATCCTCCAAGTTAGCAATCCATTCCCACATACTTTCCCTTTCCCAGTAGTCATTGGAGGCATAAATTAGGCATATACCAAAGGTGGAATTCCCATTCTGAATGATATCCCATATTGATTTTATCTGATATCCGATTTTTGTACAAAAATATGTCGTCCCCAAAAAAAATTCTAGTTGTCGCCATTTATGAACTGTTGCCACCATTTATGAACTAAACTACCACATGGCAGAAATCTGATATCCAATTAAATTAGATATCGGATTTTATTAGTCATATTTTAGAGAGAGAGAGGGATAGAAGGAGAGGGAGAGAGGGAGAGAGAGAGAGAGGGAGAGAGAGAGAGAGAGAGAGAGAGAGAGAGAGAGAGAGAGAGAGAGAGAGAGAGGAGAAGGAGAGGGAGAGAGAGAAAGAGAGGGGAGAAGGAGAGGGAGAGAGAGACAAAGAGAGGGAGAGAGGGAGAAAGAGAAGAGAGAGAGAGAGGAGAGAGAGAGAGAGAGAAGGAGAGAGGGAGAAAGACACCATATGACACCAAATCATGTCGTTAGGGGTCATATTGTGTCCTATGACCCCGTAAGACACAATATGACCCCTAATGACATGATTTGGTGTGTTAAGGGGTCCTATGGTGTCGTTAGGGGTCATATGGTGTCCATAGGGGTCATATTGTGTCTTACGAGGTCGTAGGACACAATATGACCCCTAACAACATGATTTGGTCATAGGACACAATATGACCCCAAATGACATGATTTGGTGTCTTAAGGGGTCCTATGGTGTCATTAGGGGTCATATGGTGTCCCATGAACCCTTATGACCTCTTAGGACACCATATGACCCCTAATGACACCATATTATTGTGTCCTAAGGGGTCATATTATGTCTTAAGGGGTCCTATGGTGTAAATATGACCCCTAACGACATGATTAGGTGTCTTAAGGGGTCCTATGGTGTTGTTAGGGGTCATATGGTGTCCATAGGGGTCATATGGTGTCCCATGAACCCTTATGACCTCTTAGGAAACCATATGACCCCTAATGACACCATATTATTGTGTCCTAAGGGGTCATATTGTGTCTTAAGGGGTCCTATGGTGTAAATATGACCCCTAACGACACCATAGGACCCCTTAAGACACCAAATCATGTCATTAGGGGTCATATTATGTCTTACAGGGTCATAGGACATAATATGACCCCTAACAAGATGATTTGGTGTTGTTAGGGGTCATATGGTGTCTTGGGAAACCATAGGACCCCTTAAGAAGTAATATGACTCCTTAGGACACAATATGACCCAAAGCGACCTAATATGGTGTCACTAGGGGTTATATGGTGTCCTAAGAGGTCATAATTGTTCATGGGACACCATATGACACCATAGGACCCCTTAAGACACCAAATCATGTTGTTAGGGGTCATATTGTGTCTTATGGGGTCGTAGGACACAATATGACCCCTAACGACATGATTTGGTGTCTTAAGGGGTCCTATGGTGTAGTTAGGGGTCATATGGTGTCCATAGGGGTAATATGGTGTCCCATGAACCCTTATGACCTCTTAGGACACCATATGACCCCTAATGACACTATATTGTTGTGTCCTAAGGGGTCATATTGTGTCTTAAGGGGTCCTATGGTGTAAATATGACCCTTAATGACATGATTTGATGTCTTAAGGGGTCCTATGGTGTCACAAGACACCATATGACCCCTAACGACACCATATGACCCCTTAAGACACCAAATCATGTCATTAGGGGTCATATTGCATCTTACGGGGTCGTAGGACACAATATGACCCCTAACGGCATGATTTGGTGTCGTTAGGGGTCATATGGTGTCTTGGGACATCATAGGACCCCTTAAGACACAATATGACCCCTTAGGACACAATATGACCCAAAGCGACCAAATATGGTGTCACTAGAGGTCATATGGTGTCCTAAGAGGTCATAAGGGTTCATGGGACACCATATGACACCATAGGACCCCTTAAGACACCAAATGATAACATTAGGGGTCATATTATGTCTTACGGGGTCGTAGGACACACTATGACCCCTAACGACATGATTTGGTGTCTTAAGGGGTCCTATGGTGTCGTTAGAGGTCAAATGGTGTCCCATGAACCCTTATGACCTCTTAGGACACCATATGACCCCTAATGACACCATATTGTTGTGTCATAAGGGGTCATATTATGTCTTAAGGGGTCCTATGGTGTAAATATGATGTGTAACGACATGATTTGGTGTCTTGAGGGTCCTATGGTGTTGTTAGGGGTCATATGGTTTCCATAGGGGTCATATGGTGTCCCATGAACCCTTATGACCTCTTAGGACACCATATGACCCCTAATGACACCATATTGTTGTGTCCTAAGGGGTCATATTATGTCTTAAGGGGTCCTATGGTGTAAATATGACCCCTAATGACATGATTTGGTGTCTTAAGGGGTCTTATTGTGTCACAAGACACCATATGAACCCTAACGACACCATAGGACCCCTTAAAACACCAAATCATGTCATTAGGGGTCATATTATGTCTTACGGGGTCGTACGGCACAATATGACCCCTAACGACATGATTTGGTGTCGTTATGTGTCATATGGTGTCCATAGGGGTCATATGGTGTCTTGGGACACCATAGGACCCCTTAAGACATAATATGACCCCTTAGGACACAATATGACCCAAAGTGACCCAATATTGTGTCACTAGGGGTTATATGGTGTCCTAAGAGGTCATAAGGGTTCATGGGACACCATATGACACCATAGGACCCCTTAAGACACCAAATCATATCGTTAGGGGTCATATTGTGTCTTACAGGGCTGTAGGACACAATATGACCCCTAACGACACAATTTGGTGTCTTAAGGGGTCTTATGGTGTCACAAGACACCATATGACCCCTAACGACACCAATCGACCCCTTAAGACACCAAATGATAACATTAGGGGTCATATTATGTCTGACGAGGTCCTAGGACACAATATGACCCCTAATGAAATGATTTGGTGTCTTAAGGGGTCTGATGGTGTCGTTAGGGGTCATGTGTTGTCCATAGGGGTCATATGGTGTCCCATGAACCCTTATGACCTCTTAGGACACCATATGACCCCTAATGACACCATATTGGGTCACTTTGGGTCATATTGTGTCCTAAGGGGTCCTATGGTCTCTCTCTCTCTCTCTCCCCCTTTCCTTCCTTCTCTCTCTCTTTCTCTCCCTCTCTCTCTCTCTCTCTCTCTCTCTCTCTTCATTCTCTCTCTCTCTCCCTGTCCTCCTCCTCTCTCTCTCTCTCTCTGTCTCTATCTCTCTCTCTGTCTCTGTTTCTCTTTGTCTCTCTCTCCCTCCCTCCCTCTCCTCCTCCTCCTCCTCTCTCTCTCTCTCTCTCTCTCTCCCTCTCTCTCTCTTTCTCCCTCTCTCCCTCTCCTCCCTCTACCTCTCTCCCTCTCTCTCTCTCTTTCTCCCCCTCTCTCTCTCTCTCTCTCTCTCTCTCTCTCTCTCTCTCTCTCTCTCTCTCCCTTCTCTCTCTCTCTCTCTTTCTCCCTCTCTCCCTCTCCTTCTCTCTCTCTCTAAAATATGACCAATAAAATCTGATATCCAATTTAATCGGATATCAGATTTCTGCCATGTGGCAGTTTACTTTATAAATGGTGGCAAAGGGAAATTCTTTGGGGACCGCAAATTTTTGTACAAAAATCGAATATCCAATATCTGAGTTTTGTACTCAAATTTTCAAATTTCAAATTTTGGTTCAGGAAAGCTTTGGTATTAGGCTTGGAAGTGACAAGCTTGGAAAGTCAATTGAAAAAATGTGTTTTTCAGTATTCCTTGATTTTCCAGACTTTACACTAGTGGCTGATGACTTTTTTTGTAGCCAAAATTGATAAAATGAAAAGGGTTTTTTAAGGATGTTCCTAGCTTTCCAAGAATATAAGGCTTGTCTTATTTCAACTTTAGTAAATAATAATTATTTATTTTCTAATTAAATTCTAACAATAGTCCTAATTGATATATTGATTGAGAAACACTCATAACTTTCAAACGGTATAATATTTTTTGAAACCGAAACATGCGTCACATCCTATGGTTCATCTACTATAGGGAAAACTTAAAAAAAATTAAATTTCATAAGGTTTTGACCAAGTTAAGGTGGTTAGACATAGGAGTTTCTAAATTTTTGAAAAGCTGTAGTAGAAGAATCATAAATAATTATTTAATAAATAAAAAATTAAAAAAAAATATGTGTCACATCTGGACATGAGTCTAATACTTATATTATAAATATTATAAAAAAATATTAAGATTTGATTGTGATTAGGGTGGTCAGACATACGTCTACTTATTTTTTTCCTGAAATTTTAGTACCACTGCATTGAAATTTGAAATTTTCATCAAATAGGATTTTTTTTCTTCCAAAAAACAACTAGTAGCTTAGAAACTACATTCAATTTTCTATATATTCTCTTCTTACATATTTTGAAAATAATGCTCACAACTTATTCAAATTTTCATGTCAAGTTGCATAACTCGGATTTTTCTAAAATTTCATTGCCACTTAAGGGCTTGTTTTGGCACACCATGATCCTGCACATACCTGCCCCTTGGAGTTCCAATTCGGCCTTTTGGAGGGCATTGTGCAGTTGTAACTCAGAGGCTCTGACATCTTTCACCTTCTTTTTACCCACAACTTGACAGAGTGAGGTCCAGGTTTTAATATTCTGATTCCATCTGTCTATGTTGGACATTTGGGGATTACCATATTTATTAAATTTTTGACCAGACACAGGGCACAATTCAAGTCCTCATCCTTTAAAAGATGTGTTAATTCTAAAGTTCAAGCTAGGGTTTGGTGGGGTTACACTATTATCAGTTAGCTTTAGTCCTATCATAATAGGATGATGATCTGAAAGTGTACATGGTATGACAACATACTAAACTCCCCCATCATTTTAAAAAATTTCAAAGAAGTCTTTGTTGAAATAAAATCTATCAAGCCTGCAGTAGACTCTTTTATTATACTGTTGATGGTTACACCAAGTGTACCATATTTCTTTATACTCACCCTTCTTTCCTGCTAGAGGATCAATCAATTTCATCTTGTTAGTCATCCTTTCCCACTGCAGTCTCTCAACACCCTTCCATTCCACCTTATTACCTCCCTGTTTATCTTGAGCATTTACTACCATGTTGAAATCCCCTCCTAGGAACCAGGGGATATCCTCCAAGTTAGCAATCCATTCCCACATACTTTCCCTTTCCCAATAGTCATTGGAGGCATAAATTGAGCATATGCCAAAGGTGGTGTTGCCATTCAGAATGATAGCCCATACTGCCCTTGCACAAGGGGATTGCCCCCATTTTTCTACCTTATTAGCCCAATTAGGGTTTAATAAAATTGCAGCACCTCCTCTTCCTTTAGGGTGGTTGGTATATAGGGGAGTGGCCTCCCTCCAAATGGATTTTAATCCAACCTCTAAGGTGAATCCCACTGATTTTAACTCTTGGAGCATAAGACAGTCAATATGTTTGTGCATATTTAGAAATATTTTGACCACATATTTCCTATCAGGAGCCTCAAGGCCCCTGATGTTCCATGAAATGGCTTTCAACATTGGGAGGGTTGTTCAGTAGTTTCCATCGGGGACTTAAACCCCTCGAAGCACTTAGGCCAATCATCAGGATTAGAGAGGAGACTAGCATCAAAGGCCACTGTTGAGAGTGGTCTACCTCTTTTTTTCCTTAGTTCAGAGAGCTATTTGGGTCCAAATGATTCCTTCCTGGCTGATGCCTCCTTAGATACCTTAGGAGATCTTTTCATTCTTTTTTTCTTGGATTTATTTCCTGATAAGTCTCCTTCCCCATTATTAGATCCAAAGTCAAATATTCTATAATCTGGAGAGAATGGCTTATCCCCACCATTGTTGTTAACCTCACATTCATCAAGTTCCACATAGGGTCCAGTGCCATGATCATCCTCAATGGCTTTGTCGGAAGGGGGGATGGTTAGCCCCAAATCCCCATCAATGTCACCTAATGCTAATTCAAGGGGTGTGGTAGGGTTTGTGTCCCCTCCCCCTCAACCTTGGCCTCCAAGGGAGTGTTTGAATCGACAACTATGGGAGGGATGTTCTTTTCCCCAAGGATGTCCCAATTGCCCGTACATTCAGCCCCCAAACTTATAATGTAGATGACATTGGTGGTATCTTGAAGACCACCATCATCCCCTTCGATCAACTCATGGAGGAAGGGCATGGTATTGGCCTCAATTTCCTTTTTCTGATTACTTAAAGACACTTTGAGTTGTTTTCTATGTTTTGTAGCAATTTTTAACTTTTCAAGGATAATTTGCTATGGATTTTGGGTCCTGGGTCCATCAACGTTAATAAGGAATCCAACCACTTCAGGTTCCTGTGATCTAGGGATACTAGTGGCCAAGTTGGCCTCTTTTATGGCCTTTTGATATTTAGCCAAACACTCAACAATCGATGGAGGAGCACTGGGTGGGTTAGAGTAGCCTTGAGGGTGGGGGATTAGTGGAAGGTGGGGTTGACAGATCGGTATGGTTAGATTGAGAGTGGATGGAGGGGATGGAAGGAGGAGATTCAGTGTGCAATGGGGGGGGAGTAGGGTCAGTCTATTTAGGGTTCGAGGGGGCTTCAGAGGTAGAGCATCTAGAATGCCAAGCAGAGGTATTCTTGGAATGAACGACACTATTCCCCGCTAACAAAGGATAGTTTTTGAGAAAATGTCCACTTCTTCTACACTTATGACAAGCATTAATTCCTCCCAAATACTCTAAGGGACATGAAAATAACTGGTTTTCAATGCATATATCAATTACAGAGGGAAGAGTCGAGCCAAGATTGAGGGCAATAAGCAGTCTTGCATCCATATGGGTAATAGGGCAGCAGAAGAGTTGATTTTAATCACTTTACCTAGGGGTTAGATAATTTTTGAGATACAATTCCATAAAAAGGTGGCATGTTTTTTATAATAACCCATTTAGGGCTAGATAGCTCCATGACTTCCTCATTACATGCAACAGGATTCCAAGGAACAACCCTAAAACAAGAGTTTCCAACATTCTAGAATTATTTTTCTAGCACTTTCTTCTGTGTTTCTTTATCATTAAAAAAAAAAGAAATAGTCCAATTGTAACATTCTACAGAATGAAAAATGAATGCCAAGCTTTGAAAACCAAACATCTTGAAACCATCTATTCAAATACTGCCTAGACAACATTCTATCTACATCAAGGGCTGCTAAAAAAATCGCAGAATCCCTAAGTCTAGAAATTGCCGTAGAAATACATTCTACCATGGAAGAATTAGGTTTAATGACAACTTTAGGTGCCGAGGCAGCCTCACCTTCTTCATGGGCCTGGCTTGCTACTGCATCTTGGAGGACCTCTGACTCGAACCTTGCATTCTCTAGGAAGATGGTACAGTGCCCTTCAACTGCCTAGTAGAATGATTTGTTCCCTTCGGCATTGCCCTGGTTGTTTTTCTTTCCTTCTGCAATGTTTAGGTTGAATTTATTGCTGACCCCAACCTTATTCTTCTCCATTAACGGAGACACGAGATGAATTGAATGTGGGAGCCTCTCCGTATGCCTGGGAGCCCTCGACCAAAGAGATGACTTGCTTCCAAGGACTGTTCATATTCGTCCATGGTTACAGAGCCAACTTTTTCACCTTTTCACAATTGAAAAAAAAGTATTATATATAATTTAATTATTCATTGATTATATATAATTAACATATTTAATTTTGATTTTATTCTAATATTGAAAATGTATTTAATCCTAATATAATAATTCTAATTATATTATTGTATATATATAGGCTTAAATATATTAATAATATTTTATAATATTAAAATTATTTATTCCTTTTTTATCTAATATTTAATTTAATTATATACTATATAGAAAATATATATTAATATTTTTATCAAAGATATATTTTTATATTACTAAATTGCATGAGGAAAGATTTAGATATAGATTTTAAATAATTTGAAAAGAAAATTAAAACATACAAATTATTATTTTAATGACCTAAAAATTTGCCTATAAAAAAATTCATGTACAAAGATGCAAATTATTTGAGCAAATTAGATTGAAGAAAAATAATTTCTATAATTTGAAAACAAAATCATGCATCTTAACCAATTGAATAATAACGAGGTAATGTTAGATATGTTGAAATAAAGAGAAACAATCATATATCCTAAAATTCAATCATTACCACCAAGAAGAAGACACAATCATCACTCAACAAATGATAATTAATTTCATAAATGTTATTAGTACTTGTCGTTAGGCAATACTATTGTAATGAAAATTCATTTGTCATGTTTAAATGGTTATTAAATAAAATTATTTAAACTAATGAAAACAAAATATTTTCTTCTTTAATTTTTTTTTTAATTTTATATATAATATAGATGCGGGTTTTTTAACTTTATAATTTACAAAAAATATTTTACTTGTAAATGATTGGCTAATATTCTTTTGGCTCTTATATCCGAGTTTTTGGGAAGGACACTCCATTAAAGATATGAGTATTTAATCTCACCTTAAGTTTCTTCGTAGTGTCTACCATGCATAATCTTTTCCCTTGACTATCAATGTTTCATTTTTCTGATTATCGGAAGCAGCATTATATCTCTTATTTTGCAGGTAGTTCCATTTTTCCAGATGCCACTCCTCGCCATTGCATGCATAATCTATTTGCCTCATAATCAGAGTTTTATTTTGCTATTTAAACTGCTTATTGAAATCATATTTCATTCAGAAAGCTTCATCCATCTCTGCAGGAATACAAAATGTAAGCCTTACCTGTTAGTCAATTTATGGGCGGCTCTAAGGTAAACTAGTCTACCGAATGCTAAAAAGCATGGCCCAACTGGAACTTGAACTTATGACCTTCCCTATAGGCATGGTGAACCCAGGTGTTTTACCACTCAACACCCTTTTGCAAATTAATGTCACAAAAAATGTATCTTCATCAACGATGACACTGTATACATATAAAAATATTTTTTGTGTTTAAATAATTGTGAATTTTATTTGTTGATTATTTAATTCATTTTTTTCTTGGTTTTAAATTTTAAATCTTGAATCTTTTGCAGACCTCATCCTTCTATGACTGTTTATCTAGTTTTGGTTTGCAAACAATTAGTTTTTTCCTATAATTTCTCTTTATCATCTTGATGATGCAAAATAAATTATATAATTGAATTCACAAATAATATGCAATAAACATCCTGAATAAACCTAACCTACAATTAATTTAGACAAACTTATTGGTGCCATAAACACGCCTATTTGTAAACCTTTAGTCATATGGAAAGCATAGAGACAATGCAACATATAGTTAGCAAAATACTAAGTTGTGGGATGAATGTGAAGCAAAAAGACATTGTAAACTCTTATGTATTTAGAATATATATAGAGATATATTGAGGTAAGAATCATTTATGAGTATAAATCTTAAGAGTTCAAGGACCCAAGAGGTTAAGAATGGGAATCTCCATGGTAAAAAATAACTAGAAGGATGCACAGATTATAAGAGTTCAACAAAGGTTTGGATACTTTAAAATCCCACACATTAAGCAACAAATTAAGCTTAGAGAATGCTAATCAATTTTGAGTAACACTTTTAAGCTTATAAATCAAAGATTTATGTATGTGACTTAAGCTGTTCAATACTTTAATAATTGATGGTTTATCTTCCCATTCATATTCTTGTACATGTACTCAACATGTGCTATATGTGAAAGAGGGCGTCAATTTGACATTCAACTGTCATTACCTTAAATTTTCATTTCCTAGCAGATACGCATCACTACATTGCTTTATGCTTTCCTTCATTTTCAGAAATAAAATGATAGATAAGGGAAGTGCTAAAATCCTTTTTTCCATCAATTTATCATTTAGCTTGCTTCTTAACTCAATCAAATCACAATTCATCGTATACAAAAGAAAACATTATCAACAACCGATTATGGTGAAAGCATTTTCTATGCGAATATGCTATTTATTAGAAGAAGAATTTGACATTTACTCTTTAAGACTCTACATTGCACAATCATTTTGCAATGCAATGAAAGGTAATGCTACAAATATGAATAACATTTGATCATAAAATTTGTTTCCAAAACTAAGAGTTCCTCACAACAAAAGGCTCCACTCTTATGTACAAACCTGAGCCAAACAATTGCATTCAAATTTCATGCCTAAATTTTTTTGTCATGCTCTTCTAACAGCTGATTAAATTGACACCCTCCGAATAACCATGTATTGAAGTTTCAATAATTATTACAAAGTACTTCAATAACTAAATTATTTAAACTTTTGCCTCCCAAATAATTCACTAAATTTCAAATTCTAGTTATAATTAATAAATATTGTTAATAAATGCATCTAATTGAGATTTAATTGACATATTTACAGTTATATATTTTAATTACATAATTCTTATGCTCACTATTTTGTATACAAATTAATAACGCATCACCTCAAATGAGTATTAGTTACATTAAATAAATACAAATTTTGTTAAAACTCAAATTAAAACATTTTCCTTACCAATATTTCGCTAAATTTCAAACTATAAAATAAAATGAAACAAATTTAAGAAAATAACATACTAGTTACAATAAATAAATATTTCTAATAATTATAACAAATATTATTATTAAACTAAAAATTATTAAGGCAAGTACTCGCCACTATGTGGCACTTTTTTAATTTAATATATTTAAGTTAAAGTATTTAAATTAGTCTAGATAAGTTATTTAATGAAACTTAATTAAATTACTTTAAAGTAAATATACTAGCTATAAAATAGCTCTTTAGTGAACAAAATATCTCTTCAATAATATAACTTTGATATATATATATATATATATATATCCAACATAAAGATCCAACATAAAAAGTAGTATAAATTAAAACTCTAGTAATATAATAAAATTAAATAAAACAACTTTAAAGTAAATATACTACATATAAAATAGGTCTTAAGTGAACAATATAACTCTTCAATATACTATTTAACAAAAAAATATATAAGGATCAAAATTAAATATACTAGTTATAAAATAACTCTTCAACATTATGTGAAGGTAGAAAGAAGTGAAATGTGAATGTGTTAACAAACAAAAATATATTCAAAAACTCATATAAAAATAATGAAAATTAAAACTATAAGAAATAAATATAAACATGTTCACAAAAAAATATTAAAAAACTGACATAAAAAATAATATGCACAAAAAAAACTGACATAAAAAATAATAATGAAAACTATAATATCTCTATGTGTTTTAGATATTCTCCGTTTGTAATAAAATAAAGTTATAAAATATTCATTAAATAAGAAACCCATAATTATAAAAAACAAGTGCCACATGGCTAGTACTTGCCTTTTTTTTAGTATAGTTTTAATAATAATTATGATTTAATTTACTCTTGAAATGAAATGTCTTCGAAAAGCTATATTTTTTAAATTTTTTAAAAAGAATAAGTGATATATTTTTACATATTTATGCAATGAAGGGTAATGCTACAAATATGAATAATATTTGATCATAAAAGTTGTTTTCAAAACCAAGAGTTCCTCACAACAAAAGGCTCCACTCTTATGTACAAACCCGAACCAAACAGTTGCCTTCAAATTTAATGCCTAAAGAATTTTGTCATGCTCTTCTAACAGCTAATTAAATTGACACCCTCCGAATAACCATGTATTGAAGTTTCAATAATTAGTACAAAGTACTTCAATAACTAAATTATTTAAACTTTTGCCTCCCAAATAATTCACTAAATTTCAAATTCTAGTTATAATTAATAAATATTGTTAATAAATGCATCTAATTGAAATTTAATTGACATATTTACAGTTATATATTTTAATTTCATAATTCTTATGCTCACTATTTTGTATACAAATTAATAATGCATCACCTCAAATGAGTATTAGTTACATTAAATAAATACAAATTTTGTTAAAACTCAAATTAAAACTTTTTCCTTACCAATATTTCACTAAATTTCAAACAATAAAATAAAATGAAACAAATTTAAGAAAATAACATACTAGTTACAATAAATAAATATTTCTAATAATTATAACAAATATTATTATTAAACTAAAAATTATTAAGGCAAGTACTTGCCACTATGTGGTACTTGTTTAATTTAATATATTTAAGTTAAAGTAATTTAAATTAGTCTAGATAAGTTATTTAATGAAACTTAATTAAATTACTTTAAAGTAAATATACTAGCTATAAAATAGCTCTTTAGTGAACAAAATATCTCTTCAATAATATAACTTTGAGAGGTAGGGTGAAATGTGAGCATGTTTTTTTTTTATATATATATATATATCCAACATAAAGAGCCAACATAAAAAGTAGTATAAATTAAAACTCTAGTCATTTAATAAAATTAAATAAAACAGTTTGGATATGCGAAATGTATGCGAAAAGCAAAATCTCTTCTGCAAAACCTCCAAAACATCCCCGAGGGAAGGGGAGGTTTCTTGGGAAATGGCAGACTAGTTTTTCTCCTCTGGAGGTCCATAAAAATGCTATAAGCACTGTGAACAATTTCAATGTCCTGAATTCATATGCTACAGGGGCAAATGCAACAACCTTAAAGCTCAATGAAATTAGCAAAATG
This sequence comes from Cryptomeria japonica, assembly GCF_030272615.1. Classification (NCBI taxonomy): domain Eukaryota; kingdom Viridiplantae; phylum Streptophyta; class Pinopsida; order Cupressales; family Cupressaceae; genus Cryptomeria; species Cryptomeria japonica. The sequence continues at coordinate 49,854 of NW_026729446.1, read as the reverse complement.
GCTTTGGGGGCTTCGAATGGTTTACTCCTTGACCTAGAAAAAACAAATGGTCCCTCCTCTTCTTCGACAAAGACAGTCAGGAAGCAAACTAGGTTTCCCTGTAATATTCAAACAAATACTTCCTCTTAGATGAAGGAGGCTTTCCACAATAACTCACGGGTTATATTGAATTATGGGTACCCTAACAAAAGAAGGTCTTCTAGATCTCCTCTCTCCCAGGCAACCGCACTAGGGTTAAGAAAACCCTACTCAATAGTTTCAAATTCTTCCACTAGAAGAAGGGAGGGTTTTTTCCCTAAGAAATATCCTATAAACATCCAAAAGCCATCATGCTTCAACACATATAACATTATGATAATAAGTGACAAATATACTGATGAATTATGGGAATGTTACAATGCTCGAGGGCTCTTCGGCAAATAGTTTGGTTTTGGAGCTTCTTCCTCTGAGGTCCTGCAATGGTTGAAGTCCATCACGGGAAATCAGATAAGTATCTTGAGCCTAGATAATGATTTTTTATTTATCAAATGAAATACTGTGGATCTCAAAAACAATTTACTTAAAAATAATCATAGATTATTTAAGGGTTATTGCTTCAAATTTTTTAATTGGAAACCCAATTTCTCCCCCACAGACTTTGAGAAACTTAGGGTTCCAAAGTGGTTTTGATTTTCTCATATGTTGGTAGAATTAATCCATAGCCATGTTCTTAAAAAATTAGGGGATTTTTTAGGAGGATTTGAGGGTCTGGAGGATAATTATTTGGAATCCTCTGATATTAGAATTCTAGCTAATGTCGAGATAGGAAAATCAACATTTGAACCCATTAAAGTTATCACAAACCACTCAATATATAAAATTAAACCAAAGATCCTCGTGGAAGGTTTCATTCCTAGGACTAGAACCCCCCCTTTTTAGAAGACAAAGCAAATATGCCATAAAGATGTGGAGTTAAACATAAAATTCAACCCTATGGGCGGTTTCATGTTTAACAAACAAAATCTTTGGGCTAAGGAATCAAAAAACATTCATAAAAAAGTAGAAGGTGAAAGAGAAAACATTAACAGTGAAATCACACCTAATGAACCAGTAAAGGAACAATGAAGGATAGATATTGTGAATAAACTAAGTGTTTTTCAAAATACTAAACCATTAGCTGACATGGCATCCACAAAATTAAGCAATGAAGGTATGGGTAATAGCCCCCTAAAATCTCACACCAATCCTATTAACCAGGAGGCTTTATCAGTTCATAATGAGATTATGATGGAGAAGGATGTAGCACTAAGCAACCTTGCTCCGAATATGGTAGATAGGGTTAAAGGTCTAAAAAAAAGAAAAAGAACAAGAACAAAAAAGGCAAAGGAAAAAATAAAAAAAGAAAGAACAAAAAAGGAAAAAAATCACAACATAAATAACAGTATTAAGGAAGTGGATGTGGATGCTAAAAGAGAATTAGAAGATAAGTGCATTATTGAGCATGTGGGTAATTTAATCACAGATGACCTCATTGAACTATTTACTAATGAGATAGCTGATGAGGAAGAACTAGCATTACAAAAAATATTGCTAGCTAGAGAGTTATGCAAACCTGACATGACCAAGGACTTAGTACATAACCCCTATGTTGATGTCACATCTGAAAATTTGGAAAGCCTGGGGATTACTAACACCATGGAGAACTGCTCCCCCCCAAACTATGCCGCTGACCTAAAAAAGTGGGGGAGGAAATCAATTTCTGAATTACTTACCAGAGCTAGAAGTGCTGTGGGTCAGACTAAAATCACAAACCTTTTTGAGGTAGGGAAGGGGAAGATCCTTCCCATAGGATTATGAAACTCCTTACATGGAATATTAGGGGCATGAACGCCCCTAACAAGCAATGCATCTTAAAGCGATGCATCGTTAAATACAACCTAGAATTATTTTTAATACAAGAAATGAAACTAAATAACAGTGAACTAACAAACCTAAAGAGAAAATTAGGTATCAGAGAACTTGTGGGTCAAACTGCCTATGGAGAATCTGGTGGATTGGCCATCATATGGGACCCTAGGCAAATTTCCTTCAAACTTATAAGTAAAGACCTGAATTGGATGTGTGGAAGGGTTACAAGCATCAAGAGTAACTTAAACTTTATTATAATTAATGTTTATGGCCCTATCCAAACACAAGCAAAAAGGAAAGTCTGGGATGAAATTGAGAATTTCCTTCTAAGTGACACTGAACAAACATACTTAATTGGTGGGGACTTCAATGCAATTTTGGATCCTAAGGAAAAAATGGGGGTGGCAATAATAAAATGACTGAATCATGTTTAGATTTCAAGAATTGGACTCACAATTGTAACTTGTTGGAATGAAAAGCCAGAAATGAAGCCTTCACATGGAATAATATAAGACAAGGCTTTTGCAACATTGCAAAAAAACTTGATAGATTCTTCCTTTGTGGAAATCTTACATAGTCCTTCGAATCCTCGGTCCTCCCATTCTCAGGATCGAACCATTTTCTGGTCCAATTAGTTATATCAGAAGAAATAAAACCAATAAAAACTCCCTTTCGCTTTGAAAAGATGTGGCTCAGAGATGAAAATTTATTACAACTTATTGAAAAGTGGTGGAATGAAATTAAAGTCATAGGTTCCAAGGCTTTCAAAGTAGTTACCAAACTTAAAAAGATTAAGCAGCACTTAACAATTTGGAATAGAGAACACTTTTGCAATATCTTCACACAAAAAATAGAAATTGAGTAAGAGATGGAGATTATTAATGAGGATGTGATCAGGTATGGGATGAATAACATTCTATATCAAAAGGAAAAAATCAATTTGGCTCGGTATGAATAAATCTTAGCTCGTGAAGAAATTTATTGGAAATAGAAATCTAGGGATCATTGGCTTGAGGCTGGCGATAGAAACACAAGCTTCTTTCATAATAGCACAAAACAACGCAGAACTTTAAATAGAATCAACAAGATTAAATTGGTATCAAGGGACTTTAGTGAAAATCCTGAGTTAATAGCCAAGTTAGCTGTTGAGTATTTTGAGACTATCCTTCACAACAGTGAGGGCTCCAAATGGACTAAGGAGAGTGACTTTTTAAAAAACATCCCGAAATTAGTAACTAATGAACACAACCTAATGCTTAATAAAAAACTAACTTTGGAAGAAGTAGAATTAACTTTATTCCAAATGGGTCCAGATAAGGCCCCTGGTCCTGATGGGTTCCCAACACACTTTTTTTCAAAAATGTTGGAGCTTCATGGGCAAGGAAATCACTGAGGCCTTAGAAGGGATGAGAAACTCAAGGAAAATTCTCAAAGAACTAAATAATACATTCATAGCTTTAATCCCAAAGAAGGAGATAGTGGATAGTTTTGAGGATTATCGTCCAATAGCCTTATGTAACACCCTTTATAAATTACTCACAAAAACAATGGCAAAAAAACTACTCACCCTTCTCCCCATGATTATCAGTGAGGAACAAATAGGTTTTGTGCCTAATAGATCCATTTATGATGGTATAATCATTGCTCAGGAAGCTATCCATTCAGTACAAAAAAGTAAAGCACCAAGTATGATCATCAAACTGGATATTAAAAAAGCATATGATAAAGTAGATTGGCACTTTCTTTGCAAATATCTGGAATCCTTTGGGTTTAACAGGCAATGGATTACTCTGGTCTTTGAATGTATTGCTACACCCAGGGTTTCAATCCTAGTCAATGGAACTTGAGAAGGTTTTTTTGAAATTACTAGAGGTCTCAGACAAGGGGACCCCCTCTCCCCCTTTCTTTTCATTATAATGGCAGAATCATTGGGTAGAATGTTTAATTGGGCCAGAGAAGCGGAACAACTAACCAGTATTAAAATTACCTCTAACATGGAACCTATCACCCATCAACAATTTGTTGATGATACCTTGTTGTTTGAATCGATCAATTCTACAGAAGCAAAAATAATTAAAAAAATCCTGAATAGCTACACCAGCATCTCTAGACAAGAAATCAATACTTCAAAGTCTAACATAACCTTTTTTAACACAAATAAAGGATTACAAAGGAAATGCTCATAATTGTTGGGGATGGTTAAGAAATCAGCTGATTTGGTATACCCCTATTCCTAATAATATCTCAGATCTATTCCATGCTTGCCCAATCTGAAACATTGGCTGCATGTTTGAAAATTTATGGATCATAGCCCCCTCCATTATGATCTGGGAAATCTGGAAGGAAAGAAATAGGAGGATTTTCAAAGATAGTAAAATGCAATGGTATCAATTGATCAATAAAATTGAAGCCACCTAAGTTGAAATAATAAATAACCAAACCTCAAATTACCAAAAAGATGTCAATATGTCCTACTGGGATGAAAAAATGAAACTAAGATGGAAAGCTCTAAAGATTCCCCCTTCATTGGTAAAGGCCCCCCATCAAACTGGAAGTTACGTATGGAATGCAAGTGGCTTCCTCTTAATGGTAGATGGTTTAAACTAAACTTTGATGGATCCTTGAAGGGTAACCTGGGGCGAATGGGTCTTGGCTGTAGTCTTCATAACTCAAATGGGGATGAGGTGGCCTATATGGCCCTCCCCTACGGTAATTGTACAAATAATGTAGCAGAAATGCAAGCACTTGCTGTAGGAATAAATCTAGGTATTATACTCAATATTAAAAGGATCGTCATTGAAGGAGACTCGACCATTATCATCAATGCCCTTAGAAAAGGGGCAATGCTTGGTTGGAAGCTAAATGCCTCCCTGGCTAAGATATTAACAAACATTAAAACATTTGATAGGGTCATGTTTAATCATATCTATAGGGAAGGCAACAAAAGAGCTGATTCCCTTGCTAATATGGGAGCTGATGGTAAGACAATAATTCATGTAGCTCCTAACATTAGCCCTTAAAACATTATTTTACAACTAAACAAAAAATATAAACAGTTTTCATACCACATGACAACTCATATAAGAGGCTCATATACATAAAATCAGTAGGAGCCAAGCCCTACAATGAAATTACCTATCCTCAAAATCCTCTGATTGAAATCTTCTAAGGCTCCATAGTAATTAACTAACATACTTTTTATCAAAACCTTCTCATACACAGAAGACTACAAACATTTAAACCATAATCAGAAAAAACATACACAATGTAAATTACATCCAGAAGATTAAAATAAGCATATATATATATATACATATATATATATATATGTACATACATATATACATATGTACATACGCATATATATATATATATCTGTATGTATGTATGTATGTATGTATGTATATATATATACATACATACATACATACATACATACATACATATATATATATATATATGTATGTATGTATGTATGTATGTATATACATATCTGTATATGTATGTATGTATATATATATATATATATATGTATGTATGTATGTATGTATGTATGTATGTATGTATGTATGTATATATATATATATATAGATAGATAGATATTTATCTGTTTATATATACACATATTTATATACAAAGTTATAGATATATAGATGTATAAATACAAATATTGACTCTCATAGAAATTTATTTAATTAATTATCAGAAACTAACAATTATAATATTTATATAACAAACATTCCAAAATCAATACATATATATACCTTAGAAACATATATTTCTATACATGTATACCTTATATATATATATATATATATACATATATATATATGTATATATGTATATATATATGTATATATATATATATATGTATGTTTACATATATATATATATATATATTAATTCATATATAAATTGATTCATATTTAAAAACCGAAACCAATTATAATAATTAATAAACATTATCATATTCAAAATTTACACAGACATACCTATAGAACATTTTATCTTAAATTTGAATTAATTAAATATACAGTCACAAACACTATGCTCAGAGGCTTATATGTCTCTCATCTCACAGAATAGAGGGCAATTATTAACTTAGTAGGTGGGGGCACTCATATCTAAACATAGCAATTATATAATAATAAACCCTCTGATAGGAGTGCCTGATCATCAAAGCATGTATGATCCCCAAGAAATCCTGACCATTATGACAAGTCAGGGCTTCGGTGTGAGGCGTACTTGTTTGATCATCCGCCAAAATTAATCACGGCTCCTCAACACGATTTTCCCACAAACGATGCATCATTTAAGGATATGCACTATTTCTTAACCAATAAGATTCATCCAAAGTGGGCTACAGCTCACATGTATTTAGAATGAATGAGTAAACTCAAAACTTTCACATCATTAACCCATTCGACTATTAAACCAAGCTTTAGGTTAAATTAAAAAGCTCTGTAATCCAACATAGTCCTAGAATTGAGAAATAACAGGTGATGGATACCCCAACCAAATTATGTAGTTTGAAGAGGTAAATGGCTTTTGAAGGGGCTATTACTAGAGACCATCTCAAGTGCATCATGTGACTTCCCCATACCTTAGTGATTGATGCAGTTGAGAACATCTTGGGCCCATACTTTCTCACAAATTCAGACAGAACCAGAGCTAACATGGATGTGGCCGCCATGTTTCTTGCTGTGATGGTTACATCCTCTAAAAATCATGAGGATACAGGTGCTCTGTGTAAAGAGGTCTTCATTGCCTCTATCTTAGGTGGTATAGAGTGGGTTTTAGTCAACATTGATAGCGAATGGACTATCGCAAGGCTGCGAAACTCTGATAATCTCATTCGAAACAATAGGCCGGTCCCAAGACTCCCTATCATCTCCACAAATGGTGAGTCCTTCACCAGGGAGAGGATTGAGGCAATTAATAGAAATGTCAACTTTTTGCTCTATTTATTTCATGTACGACACCCTCCAAAATCTACCACACCTTCTGGGTTGGAGTGAGTGGGCTCGGCCCTTGGTGAGTGCATGGGACCTTTTTTGATAGTAAAACAGAGTTAATTTTGTATGGGATAATAATGTCACTAAATGTCTGGATTATATTGGTGATCCAAGTAGATTACTATTTCTAGAAAAATAGGGTTAAATCTTTAGCTAACAGAGACTGTGGTGAAGATATTAATTAGTAGCGAATCTTAAAAACAAACTCAAGCAGCATGCAGGACATTAAATTAGTTTGATGAAATTGTAATTTCTAAAAAGTTACTAAGACTAAATAGGCATGATGGAATATTTGTTTATATAGACATACATAAGGGAAAATATATTAGCATTCTGTTTTGATAACTAGTATTTTGAATATATACTCTAGATATTTTCTAGCATCTCGATGCATGCATTTATTGGTATTTATTCATAATGGTGGAAATCATATCAGGATGGGTAATATTGGCTTATTTTAAAACATTAAACACTGGCTATAGTACTCAAGTGCCATTTGCTAAAGATTTCTATATTTTGATATCCTTCTGTCATATCTTAAGACTATGGCTTATAAGTGGCAAACATGCAAAATTCGGGGTCAGTACAATGGTTATATCCAGCCTTGAATAATCATATAACTTCATCATTCTCTTTGCTATAAATTTACAGGGAAGGGGAGGTTGGAATGACTAAATCACATTTACCTACTCTTGTTGTTGTAGCCTGGATCTTATCCTTCACTAGGGATAGCATCCAAGAGCAAAAACAAGAGTTGGTAAACTAGAGATACATTGTTTGGATGGGTCAAAGGATCATCATGTTTCCTTGAATAATCATATATGCCGTCATCCTCTCTGCTATAAATTTATAGGGAAGGGGAGGTTGGAATGACGAAATCACATTTACCTACTCTTGTTGTTGTAGCTTGGATCTTATCCTTTACTAGGGATAGCATCCAGGAGCAAAAACAAGAGTTGGTAAACTGGAGATACATTGTTTGGATGGGTCAAAAGATGATCATGATTGGTGCCCTAAGATATTTGATACTGGAAACCTAACTAAGTATAAGATTTTATATATCTTTTTTGATCTGTGAGGATAAGTCTCATAGGATATTTTGTTGTGGAAATTTTCTAGCTTGACAGATAAAATTTCATTTGAGATAATTAACTGAACGATACTAACAATTTGCCTAGTGTCTGAGAAACTAACCATGCAGGACAAACAGGTATATCTTTGGGCAATTAAGGGATAATATATACAATCAAAGAATAACTTTAGAGCCAAGCCACAGGAAGTGGAGGGATAAATGATTACTGAAATTTGAAATTTGAAATTTGTAATTTAGGGCTTGTAAGGGAGGGAAAAATAGAAACACCCTCCACCTGCTCACCCTGGCTTGGGGTGATGATATGTTAGTAAAATCTGAAACTATTGTATATTATGTTGGACTATGGTCCCGAGCAAGGCCAGAGGTTTTCTCGCCTCCACTCTTTCCTACTGGCACTCGCATGAGTGAAAAAAAAAAATTTAAATAAAACAACTTTAAAGTAAATATACTACATATAAAATAGGTCTTAAGTAAACAATATAACTCTTCAATCTATAAGGATCAAAATTAAATATACTAGTTATAAAATAACTCTTCAACATTAAGTGAAGGTAGAAAGGGGTGAAATGTGAACGTGTTAACAAACACATTTTTTTTCAAAAACCCATATAAAAATAATAAAAATTAATACTATAAAATGTAAACATGTTCAAAAAAAAAATTTAAAAACTGACATTAAAAATAATAATTAAAACTATAATATCTCTATGTGTTTTAGATATTCTCCATTTGTAATAAAATAAAGTTATAAAATATTCATTAAAGAAGAAACCCATAATTATAAAAAACAAGTGCCACATAGTGGCTAGTACCTGCCTTGTTTTTAATTTACTCTTGAAATGAAATGTCTTCGGAAAGCTATATTTTTTAAAGAATAAGTGATATATTTTTACATATTTTTATATTTAATTTTTTCTAAAGTAGTAATATAATAATAATAATAATAATTTTATACTAATTTTAAAATATTATAATAATAATAAAAATATGTGATATATTAAAAATAATTTAATATTAATAGAAATATAATATAAGATGGTCTAATAACACAGTAGGGGGCCATCCCCATTACATATCTTTGGATTACCTTCCCCATCCTATGGAAGGCCAAGAGTCACAACTTAGATTTCCACTTCAGATGTCCCTATTGGGAGTTGAACTTGGGTCTCCACAGTGAGAACCCAGTGTTTTAGCCAGTTAAGCTCAACCCCTTGAACTAATAATATTGTAATTTTAATTATTATAGTATTTTTTTATTATTGTATTATCTTATTATTTGGAAATAATTTATAATTTTAAATTTTAAAAAAGTATTATAATTCTATTTAATATTTATTTAAGGAATGCTTCAATTTTAATTTTTGGGACAGAGGAAAGCATAATATATAAATTAAAATAAAATATTATATATGATAAAATGTTTTAGATCCATGTAATAAAATTAAAAAATATTTTATTCCTATATAAATAACATAATTTGATACTTTAGAGTATAAGATTAATTTAATTACTCAAAGAAAATTAAATAGTGTTGGATGAACTCAAGTTCTATAAAGTTAACAAATATTATGCTGACCCGTGTATAACAGGAAAAAAGTATTAGCCAATTGTTTGCAAGAGAAATATTTTTTTTTTAAATTATAAAGTTAACAAATATGCATGTATACTTTACAATAAATTTAAAAATTTAAAAGAAATAAAAATATTTGTTTATGATTACTAATAAGTAGAAAGGTGTGAAAGGTAAATATATTACAACAAAATATTAAAAAACTCACATAAAAATAATAAAAATTAAAACTATAAAAAAAAATGTAAACATGTTGACAAAAAATATTAAAAAATTGTCATAAAATATAATAAAAATTAACAAAATAAACTTATAAAAAGTTATAAAATCCTTATTGAATAAAAATCCCATGAATATTAATAATTTAAACTTAGAAGTGAAAATCTACATAAAGTTTACATATTTCACTTATCTACCGACCCCACACACATTCTCTCATCAATATGTCACCTCTCTCTCCCCATCACTACCTCTTTTTATCCTTCCCTTTCTATAATTTTCTATAACCCCTCCCACTATTTTCCTAAATACACACCTTGACTCCCTCCCTACCTCTCTCCCTCCCTTTCTCTCTCTCCCACCCTTCCATGTTCAATCTGCATTTATATATTTTACCTTTATCTCTATTGCTCTCTATCTTCCTTCTCCCTCTCTCTACATACACCTACCTTCCTCCCTTCCTAGCTCTATTTATCTACATAAATCTTCCTCTCTCCCTCTCTCTCACTATCTCCCTCCTTCCTCCCCTCACCATTTCTTTCTATCTCACTCTCTTTTCCTGCTATAGGATTTATACCTATTTCCCTCTCGTTGCTATCTCTCCTCTCTTATAGAGAAGACGAAACCATAATAGAGGTGTAAAGAAGCTAGTATCTAAGAAAAACTGTAATATGCTTTTATTTTAAATTATTAAGAAAATAAAAAATAAGCTTCTTTAATTTTAATTTAGAACTTATCTTTAAATTGATATCTCTCCATTGATTTTAAATAGATCTTTAAAATCAATGAATTCTTACTCGCTCTTGTAAATGAGATGGAGGTAAATATAATTTTAACTATTATAATAAAATGTAAGGTAGCTTAGTCAATTGTATGTTATTAATTTTCTAACAATTTTTGTTAGTAAATCCTAATGTCATGCCTACTGTTTTGTATGGATTTTTAAAATATAAACATGGCTCATCTAAAGTAGATTGAGAGAAATATATTTTTTTAAATATTATAATAAAATATAAAGTTGTAATGCTAGTTTTATATTATTTATTGACTAATAATATTTCTTAGTATATCACAATTTCATAACTCCTATTTTACATATTTTTTTTAAATATAAGAATGATAGTGAGTTCTAAATAGGATGTGGATAAATCTGTATTTTTCAATGTTATAATGAAATATAAGGTCTCTATGCAAATTGTATACTATTTATTAACAAACAATATATGGTGGTAAGTCACAATGTCACGATTCTTAGTTTACATTAATTTTTTAAAATATAAGTATGCTAGGTCCATTAACAATATATCACAATGCCATGACTACTATTTTGCATAATTTTATTAAAATATAAGCATTCAAGCTAGGTTGTATATTATTAATTCATCTAAAAATATTTTTGGGTAAATCAAAATGTCATTAATTATATTTTACATAGATTATTCAAAATATAAGCATGGAAGTTGTACTCATGTAAATTGGATAGAGTAAACCTATGTTTTTAAATATTATAATAAAATATAAGATTGATATGCTAGCTGTATATTATTTATTTAATAGCAATATTCGTTAGGAAATCACAATGCAATGATTGTTATTTTATATAGACTTTTTGAGAATATAAGTATGTTATCTTTGTTAGCATAAATTGGGTGGGGTAAATCTATATTTTTAAATGTTATAATCAAATATAAGATCACTATGCTAGTTGTATATTATTTTTACTAACAATATTTGCTGCTAAATCAATATCTCATGACTTCTATTGGGCATTGCTTTTTTGACCTCCCAAATAGGAAGCATTGAGGGATCATCCATTTATACAATATAAGATTGTTATATTAGTTATTCACTCACAATATTTGTTGGTATATCCCAATGACATGATTTTTATTTTGTATAGGTTTTTTAAAATGTAAATATATTAATTCTAGTCATATAAATTGGATGATACAAATCTATATTTTTAAATATATAATAAAATATAAGATAGTTATGACCGTTATTTATTATTAACTGATTAACAATGTTTGTTGATAATCTGAATGCTATAACCACTACATAAATTTTTAAAATATAACTTTGCTAGTTTTATTCTATAAAGTGGATGGAGTAAATCTGTATATTTAAAAATATTATAATATATTATAAAATGGCTATACAAATTGTATATTATTATTAATTTATTTTTACAATCGTTTGAATAAGTTACAATGTTTTAGCAATAACGGTTACCCTAACGTGCTACAAATATCTGGTCCTTTGAGAAACTTCTGGAACAAATTTGAGAAACATATATAAGACGCTTCAATTCTGCCATTTTCTTCATGCCCGATCTAACAAGAGACGTCAGGCGTGAAGCTAGAAGAAGTTTTTTCTCTTGATTTGGCGAAAATGTCTGATATCCACAGAGACTTCGTGAATTATAACGAAATGACCCGCAGCGACTTCGCGAATTATTACGAAATGAACCGCAGCGACTTGGCTAATAGTTACGCCAAAATCGTTGACCCTCGTTACAAAATGCCTGATAGTTTCGTGTCTTGGAAAGAAACTACAACATTTCCACCTGTAGATTGGAATGAAACTGCGGATACTCATGTCTTTAAGGCCGACCTTGCCGGTAAGTATTTATTTATTTGGGGTTTCATTTTCATTTCGATTTTGCTTCAAGAAATTTTTGCCGGACTCTGTTTCATTGCAGGAGAGGATAAAGCAGCGGTTAAATTAGGAGTGGTAGACGGTCGGATTCTGGAAATAAGCGGAGAACGCAGCATAGAAGGGGGCAAGAATTATCTCCGTTGTGAACGGTTCAAAGGGAGGTTCCTGAGGCGTTTCACACTACCTGAGAATGCGAAGGTGGATGAGGTTAAAGCTGGCATGGAAAATGGAGTGCTCACTGTCACAGTGCCCAAGCAGCCTGATACTCAGGCTCTGTTCAGAGACATTGAAATCTGCTAAATACATTGTCATTGAAATATGCTAAATATAGTCTCCGTTTTGAGTGTTGATCAATAATGTTCTGTTAGGGTTTATCGATAAACAATCTTAGCCCGAAGAGACTAAGTGAAAATCGTTTGATTTGAAAATCAGTTGAAAATATGTTTTTGTTTGATTTCTAATAAGTGAATAAGTTTATGGTTTTAAGTAAATAATTGAGGATCTTTTTAGTTCCTGTCTTAAGCAGGGAACTAATGTTTTCATGTCATTCATTTTGTTAGCCAAATCAAATAAAAAAAATCTAATGTTAAAGTTTTAAGCATGATTTATTTGATCTGATCATTTTTCAAATTATTTTTATTTTTTTCTAAAAATGTCATTGGCTGAAACAATTTTGCTGGGGTTTAAATTAATTTTGTAGGGTTAAAAAAAGATTACCGTGCATTTTAGTATTTGCTGCTAGAAAGAAGGTTTGGTTAAAAGCATTTCCGTAATCAGGCACTCTGGAGACAACATTGTAGAGAGGGAAAGGGATTGATTTAATGTTCTCTGCAATTTCTCTCTCTATTTTCTGATAACCCAAATTCGCAGTGTTGCTTGAGTTTGTTTGTTTTGACCACAATTTTGTCCATTGTACCTTGCATCCATTTGCTGACAAACAAACCTGTGAGGGCAGACTAATCCTAGTCTGCAATAGTTCCATGGCGGCGTGGATAACCGGGAAACTCAAAATTAAAGAGGGGTCACAGCCAAAATATCTGACAAAAAGGGCTTCTGTTGAATCTTCCGCAGCTATTCTGCCAAGAATAAACTTTAAGGGCTAACTATAGAATAGCATTGCAAAACCCTGTATGTATGCAGGATCTTAAAAAACCATGTAGGGCGTAGGAACATAGAAACTGTGAAATAGAAAGCCGTTGTTGAACATCCAGAATGGACCAGGCGGACTTCATGAGACTAAGGTTCTCCTCCTCTGTCAAGTGGACATTAACAACACCGAGCACACGTCCTCTTCCCAGTTGTGGGATTAGCTTCCGGTTGGAGTTGATAAGTTAACACCTTTCCTAGAATTATAGAGAGTTCTTCTAACAATTAGAGAACAAAAGGACTCTATGGCCACCCTTGACTTACAGCAATAGAGTTCAACTTGTATTTGCTCCACCCCATGGATAACTATAGTTTCCCATCCTCAACTACCGGGAATCAACTCACGTTTCTTGCTAATCGGGGGCACGAGGAGATCTCGCTGAAGGCCCTAACTGAAGGATGGTCCGGTTGGGAGGATAACTCGTCGAGAAAGGTTGCCAATCGGGGTTTCTATAGAAAGCCATTGTTGAACATCCAGAATGGACCAGGCGGACTTCATGAGACTAAGGTTCTCCTCCTCTGTCAAGTGGACATTAACAACACCGAGCACACGTCCTCTTCCCAGTTGCGTAGGTAGGATAAGAAAGACCTCTTCTTCAATTCTATGAAAACCCTTGGCCAGAACAAAAATCGGGTGGCTCTTTCTCTGGTTATGCAGCAAACTCCTGGCCAAATTAGTCATCGACTACATTACAGTATCTGAATTTTTAGGGTGAAGGTGTATTAAATTCAATATGCAATGGTGGTTTATTTTCATTAGCTGGCTATGTTTTTCAATTTATAAAATGCCCAAGGAGAATGCCTCTAAGGAATTTAGGATTTTAATTACTCTTTATTGTATTCTATACATTGGCTCAGCAGATTACCATAAGAAAATAAGACTCTTTTATTGACAGGAACTTCACAGGTCCAGATGTTCATTTTTATCCTTTTACAGAGTCTTTGAGTTTACATGATTCATTTGTCATTTTCTGAATGCCTTTCCAGATTTTTTAAAATAAATCTATTCTGTGCATATACTACAATCATCGCAGTTTACGAGTAACATTTCTTAGCGGCATTCTATCAAACAGTTCACTGTGCCCTGAGGTAGGGAGGATGTGGCAAAGGTTGTGCAATTTGGCTTTACACCTGTCGATTGCATTTTCTTGAAATTTTCTATAGCGTTTTCAAGGTATGCATTATGTGCATATCATGCTATCATGGCATTCCATAAGACCACATTTCTTTTAGGCATTTTGTCAAACAATTAGCATTCTGGGTTCTGATTGGCCTTGTCGCGGTTTGCTCATCTCTCAATGACACATTTACTGAAGGTTTATAGAATGGTTAGGGGAGTCTGTGTTTTCATTTTAAAGATAGTTTTTTTGTCTTCTTAGCAAAACATTTCTTCTGATGGATGAGTTCAGAATAATTTATCACTATTTTCCTTTTCTTATAATTTCATATTTCAGAAAAAGTATTACATAGTAAAACTTTAAATCTTTTTTATAAATATCACTTATGTTATTCTTTATTGAAAAATTTGGGAGTACCTGATAAAGAAAGTGGTATGAATACAATTGTTTTGATGTTTTCAATTATATATATATATCAAAATTACAAACTTCTGAAAAGAATTCATAAAAATCTTAACACTCATTTTTTTGCAAAAGTTATCATGATTAGATTTTTGTATTGTATTGAAATTCCAGTATTGTGCTTGTAATGATTATTTTTCTTTTATTGAGATCCTAGCTTGCATTTGAGGTTATAAGTATTTTAACAATAATTGAGACAACGTAGAGAAAAGGTTGACTTAATAGTCAAATGTTTCATTACAATTTCCATAGATGCAAAACTTAAGTCTCTTAATCCATGATCATAGATTACCCATTTGTCCATGCTGATTACTACATCGATTAATTTATCACTCCTATTCAACACTTTCTTCATGTACATTGGTATCAGCTTACAAGGCCTTCATCTTAGTAGTTGTGCACTTGACAGGGATGGATTTCTATGCATTCAAAGCTTTGGTGGAAATTTGACTGCAACATTTTTTTTTGTTTTTGAGTCAATCATCATGGAAACAAGTTTTTGAAATCATTTGAGATAAATGTTGGATAAATTTGGATGATTTAGGTCTAATATAATAGTAATTCATTACATTTTTGCATAATTTAATGGTGACCTAACATCACAGAAGCAACAATCATTCAAACCATCATCAAGTTCAGAATTTCGCTCATTATGAACTAAATTTTTAGAAAGGAGTGAATGCTCTAATACTGAGCTTAAATAGTACCATTATGAAAAAACAACTTCCAAAAGAAGGATTACAGAAGCAAACATTTGAGTTCATGAAATGCACTAACCATGATCCCTAATCAAACTCAAACAGGTAATATTGAGAAGAACCACTTTTCCCTACCTGCCAAATTGGTGGGGTATCCTCTCTTACTCTTCATCCATCTTTTGCTGCTATATATGGATCATTTTGAATAATATGATGTTTTATATATGCTTGCATGTCTGCAATCTCCCTAGGTTATGATATCCTAGTTCCTCTGTATTCCTGTTAGCTGCATTTCTAATAAAAAAAGAACGTTCAAGTTATAACTTTTTGAATTTCCTTGCGAATAAGATCTCAATACCATAAGTGTCTTCCTTTCTTCCCATCTTGATTCTTTGGTTTGTCTTCCTTTCTTCCCATCTTGAATCTTTGGTTGGTAGAATAAAATTCTAACCTTGCATCTAAATCATTTGACAAAGGAAAAAAAGGGAAATTTCAAGTAACATAATACTTAAATATTTTTAACAAACACATTTGGGATGATAAATAAGTCACACTATTTTGATTTAACTTTCAATAGTTTTACTTCAATATTATTGAATTATGGTTGTGTTTTTAAGCATTTATTTAGTTATAACTTTCAATAGTTTTACATCAATATTATTGAATTATGGTTGTGTTTTTAAGCATTTATTTAGTTAAAAAAATTATAATGTTGATTTGAGTTGTAATTGTATAATAGAAATATAAGATAATTAATAAAAAATAATTTTTTTTTTCATGATCATAATCAAATATGAGAGCTAGTTCTTTAATTTAATCTTTAATATTTATATCTTGAAAGGATGTTTTAAATAACTAAATTTATGCATATACTTCTATCTATTTAGTGTTTACTGTTTTATAAGTTTTTTTGAATTTAATAGGTTTGTTGAAAAGAATTTTAGAAATTTGTTGTGTTAGCTGGGAAGATTTGGAATTCTGTTTTTTAAGCAAAAACAAATATTTTAAGATGAATTGACAATGTAATTGTGCTTCTGTTTTACAGGCTATCTTTTGCACAAGGCAACGTTCTAGTTTCCACACACTTATTGCTCAAGGTGAGTAATGAATTCTTAAAGTTGTTTCTTGTTTAGTTCTTCAAACCTAATTGCTTTGTTCTTTGTGCATCAATCTGTGGGCTTTCTTGCTCATTTTCATCTCCTTCGATTGGATTGTCACATTCAACCTATTCAAAAGAGCTATATTTCTGCTACTATATATGGATTATTTTGAGGAAGATTTGAAATTCTGATTTTAAAGTAAAAGCAAATATTTCCAGATGGATTGACAATATAATTGTGCTTTTGTTTTGTAGGCTATCTTTTGTGCAGGGAAATGTTCTAGTTTCCACACACTTACTGCTCAAGGTGAGTAATGAATTCTTAAAGTTGTTCCTTGTTTATTTCTTCAAACATAATTGCTTTCCTCTTTGTCTACATTCCATATTTCTAAGTTGGCACTACTACAAATACAAAGTTTCTTAGATTGGTTAACTAGTTTAGTAAAATGCTTGCAAACACTAGTCCAAACAAACAAAATGCGTCACACAACCCAACTATAGTAGAAACATACAAATCACATGACCAACAAAATATGATATCAATTGATGAGGCTTTAGACAAGGTACATTGTTTTTTAATTGATTCATTCAACTACAAAGTTGGTAACTGCTTATTTGACACAATACATGTCTTGCTTCATTGTAGATATACACCTAATGAACTACGTAATGGTCTTGTGGACCATTTCTTACATTTTTTTCATGAAGGTTGTCCTGTAGCTTTGAAGTCTTTTAAACATGAATTACATCCAACAATACTATATGATTTGCATAATATACATGACAAAAATACATATCTATTTAGAATGAGACTTTTGGCAACAGAAATCAATGCCGATGGTGAAATTGGACTTTGGGGTGACACATTTTGTGTCCACTAGTTAGCACGTTGGTTAAATATACCCATATGCATTTGGTCCTTGAAACACAAAAAAAGATATTTGCATTTCAATAAAGATGCATGTCATGGTCCAATATCAATTCTTTTCCATGACACAAATCTTCCAATATCAATTCTTTTCCATGACACAAATCTAGTTGCTGGACATTATGAACCTATCTTTTCAAGGATAAGCACATACAATTGCAAATTGCAGAGTGTATAAAATAAGTTTGCCATTTCCAACAAGATCTTCATTCACTACGCACTACTCCTCAAGGTAATGCTAACTTTCCCAAACACATCCATATATCTTGTATTCCTATCATCCTAATTTCTTTATATACCAAACTCAATTATTTTATCAGTTTCTAATGAATTGCTCAATTGAATCGATTTTTTTTTTATCATCTTATTACAATGTTATTACTATATTTCATATTTGTCATTGCCACGTCTCAAAGAATTTAGTTCTACCATGGGTATAGCAATATAGAAACTACTGCTTGATACTTTTTACACCGCCATGACGTATGCAAATGTACATATATTTCTGCAAGCTATTGTTTTATGTGCCTTAAAATGTGATTTTCTGAAATTCTCTCTTGTACTATAGCTCATAGCATTTACAACATGATTGTCCACGATGATTCCAATCACAGAGATAGGTGCATAACAAGACTCAAAATTTTTACTTTACGGACTTATAAAACAGTTTATTAACTTTCTTTTTGATGCTTCAACTATTAATACGATGTTGATTTCAATTTTCAAAGTTGGTACATGGTTCCATAATCAGAAGAGCTAAATTTTCCTATATGACCTGTGTTGACATGGGAGAAAATACTTACATAGATTAATACTGTTATTTTGTTCAGCTTGCTAACCATAAAATAGGCATTTCATGCTGAAGAACAGAACTGCAACATCATTTTTGTTCCTTCAATTTAGTTTGAATATCTCCATCCAACTCCTCATTGTCATGATAATTAGAAGGGAAAGCCAGAGGATTAATCTTCAATAAGCTTCTTGAATCCCTTTTCGACAATGTACACATCAGATTGAAGTACTGTTGGAAGGAATAATATAAATTTTATATTTTTAAAGGATTATTTTTGTATTTGCTTAATGATTCTTATTGTTTTGCTTTATGGTATTTGCGTTATTGTTTTGCTTTATGGTATTTGCTTTATTGTTTTGCTTAATGATTCTTATTGTTTTGCTTTATATTTTCAATCGGAAGGGTTTGATAAAATAATGTAATGTAACTTGACATAGGAATAATGTCTACAATGCATATTAAAAAAAATAAAAAAAATATCTACAATGCATATGTGATATCAGCATTGTTCATGTACATTTGCACATTTCACTTGCTCTCCAACTTTAATAATTAATATCTTTATTTTGTTAATTTTACAGGTTCCCAAATGATTACTACAAACATTCGACGCCATGCTTGCTTTTTGTAAATAGAAATCTTGTCCAATCTTTACCTGTATCTAGAACAGACACAACATTGCCTATGATACTTTTCAAATTGCCATTTAATAGTACTTTTCAAGACTTGTTCATAGCGAACTACAACTAGTTATCATTTTTGTACCCAGTATCAACTTTCAACTACTTTCCAAATTATAATATATAAATACAAAAACCTTTAGGATGTCAAATCCATAGCATGTTTTAATATTTCAAATGTTTACTGTACAATTTTTGTTTCACTTTTCTCCAAAGTATAATGTTCACTTAATGAGTTAAGATTTGGCGAAATGTTCATTATATTTGAATTTGACACACGCAATTCTTAGTTTTGACCATCTAAACTGAAAACATTCAGAACATGCACAAAATACCTGTACACTACCCCTAAGTAATTAATATTACATTTTATAAATTAGTGATTGTGTATTGGAAGTTTCATTTAACTCCAATATCCCTATATCAAAGACTTAATTGAACCACAAAATGCACATTATTGCCTTTATTTTCCACTCTTTCCTGCAAAGTCTTTACTCTCCATTCTCTATCTTCCATTCTCAAATCCAATACTTCATTGACCCATCACTTGCAAAAGGCAGGGACTATAGCTCCATCAGAGCTCTTGTTTAGTATTGTTCTAATTAGTTTAATAATAAATCTTTGTAAGAAAAAACATTGTCAAAATCAAAAAGTTGTAAAAAGATTACTCCATTTAAAGTCCATCAAATGAAACTGACCAAAAATTTTGATCTGCGAGGAATATGCATCACTATCTTCATATTTTGTTGGATTCTGTGAAATTTCTATCACCTTAAACAATGTTTGAAAGGACAGCTTTCAGAAATTTTACTTAAACAAAAGAATAATTCAAAGCATGGTGAAAACGCATTCTTCATTTATATATATTTTGTGGAACATTGGATACAGAGTTATTATTATTTTCTTTCTCACTGTTAAATGTATTCGCACAGGAATCGACAGACATAAATTCTCAAGGGAAATGTTGTATTCACACGCATAAAAGGAGGATAGGGTGATCTTTTATTCTTTGTAAATTGGAAATCCTACAGATTTTAGGTGAGAATGCACCGGCTATGGGGCCCTTTAAACAACACCCCATAGCCTTTACGGAGGGGCAGGGGTGCCTAGAAATAAGGAAATTTAGTACGGGCTATGGGGTGATGTTTAAAGGGCCCCATAGCGAGTGCCAGGTGAGAAGCAGTTTGAAACTGATGCAACAGTTCACTCTGGGAAGCAGCTAAAACATCAGTCCATTTAATACACCAGGAGAAAATAGGAAGTTGGGATTGGGATAGAGGTTGTTGGAAATAATCCCAACTACGCCACCAAATCTATCATGTCTATATCTTCCATAATCATCGATATCTGCTCTTAATCCTCAGCATTAAATGAAAGTACTCAATGAGGATCTTATTCACATTAATTCTATACTCTACCCGCTGTTCTATCTGCAGGTTTCGCATGCTTTATAGCTAGGGTAGTTTGGCAGATAATATTTTATTCCGTCCTCCCTCTCCTTGGTAAGTGATGAATTTGCTATATATTTTATGGTTTTCATTTTGTATGCACTCTCTTTTGAGAGTCCATCTCTTCAAGCTATAAGTTGTGAGTTTATAATGGTTTATAGAGGAATGAAATAATATCTGAAGTTTATTAGAACAGTTACTTAGAAGTTTGATTTAATATTTCATTATTATTAATATAAATATTCAGATTGTTTTATATATTTCTGTCTCTTTTAATTCCTTGAGAGGTTTAGACTTTACAGAGTAATAATGATAATGCATGAAGTAATTCGGTTGGAATTTTATAAGCGTGTTTGTCATATACACGACATAAAAAAAAAGGGGTGTTCGAAGCGTTAACTTCTGTACAATAGGTGTAAGCTGTAGAAGTGTGGCAAAGATTCGGCTGGTGATCATATGTGCTTGTGCTCTCTTCTTATGCTGGGCAAGCAATAGAAGAAATTGAGAGCGGGGTGGGTGGCTTTTGTTTTATATTGTCATTTATGAAGGTTAAAATATTCTTGGGAGTTTAAAAACAAGACATTTCCAGCTTTGATTCATTTAGGTTGTTGATCAGAAATCATATTAGTTTTTCTATTAGGACTCACTTGTCAATATTATTTAGAATAAATCGACTCTTCAATTCAAAGCTTAGAGAAAAGAAAAAAATATTCTTTTAAATTCTACAATGTAGGGAGGTTTTCACCATCATATGCTTCCTTTCTTTTTAGTTTTTGGGGTCAGAAACCATCCTGGTGCGGTTTTCAGAAAAAAAACCCATCATTTGTTTTTATTTTAATATTTTTTGTGACTAAAATGTTTGATACCCTCTCCAAAGTTCTGTGAAGGTTTCTGCAATGTCATAATTACTGGATGATTTATTGGAACCCCATTCCCATTCATTTGAATTTGTAGAGTACTGTCTTTCCTTATTTTGATCATTGGTGGAAGTGGGATAAATAGTTTGTAATTTCTCTTGAGAGTCAAGATCATATAACCTTAATGGTGGAAAACCAAGTCCCTTTGTCCTCTATTTCTTTGGTACTAACTTTGGTTGTAATTGTTTGATGATGCCTTTCTTTTATAGTTCAAGTGAAAGCTTTTAGTGGTTCTAGATCGATATAAGCTAAAGATGGATTAGCCTCCCAATTTATAGTAACTATTGTTATAGGTCTTGGTCAAATATTATTGCAATACATGTATGGGTTTGGATCACCTTTAACCATGACTTATTGTTCTATTGTGTGGTAACTTGATACATTGATGGCCTGTTGAAGGCAGCACATTGATTGCAAGTATCCAAGGTTGTCCGAAAAGTATATTGTATGTGAGATCAACATCAAAGACTTGGCATACCACATCCTTTGTTAGTAGCCCAATTTGGAGAGGTGGAATGATTTTCCCTTTTCAGGGGCGTTCATCATCATATGCTTTTATAGTGATTTTTCTAGAATCTATAGCATTTTCAAATAATCCTAGTGTTATGATAACTTTCAAAGTGGAAATGTTGAGACCTGCTTCTCCATCTATGATGACTTATTTTATCTAGTGTTTATGGAGGAAAGATTCAATATGAAGTGGTGCATTGTGTGGTTGTTGTAGAGATGTGCCATATTATCTGGTGAATGTAAGGAAATGAGAGGTAGAATGGTGTCCCACCATGGCTTGAAACTAGTCCACATTTAGATTGGTAGGGACAAATGTCTCTTGTAAGATTTATCCAAAATGGCTTTGTGCAAACATCAAATACGGAAGAGGTCAAGGATCAAAATAAGAGTAGATTTTTTTCTCAATTGGTCTAAAGGTCATTTTAGTTTTTGGATGTAGCACCTTGTAAAGTAACTTTACCTCGTCAATAATCACATTGCATTCTGGGGCTTTGCCTTTTATGATTTTGTTAGACACATTTTTTTCCAATTTAATGATATGGTTGATAGTACAATCATAGGGTACATTAGTGTAATTGGTATTATTATTCGTTTTAGGGGCTTTTCCTTTATCATATTTTGCAAATGGCATTAGACATTGTGAAACAAACACACATATTTGTATTTGTCATTGACATTAAAAGAGATATGTAGAGATGGAATTTCCTATAGATAATAGAATAAGAATTCCTCATAGATTTGATAGTCACCAAACTCATAAATATTCTTTTCTTTTATCACTGGTTGTTTCAAATTGTATTCTAGACTACATATTATTTGGTGTTGAAATCTCTTAACATTTTCTTATTTTTAGTCTCATATTTCAAGAGGATGAGTTATGTTGATACAAGTACTTGTAGTTTTAGAATGATATTAATGATGAATGGTGGTAAAAAATATAAATTGAATAAACAATAGAAATTATGTCTATCCTTAGCTTCAATATATTTTGACTAGATGATAGGTTTATATCAAAACATGGTGAACTTTATTATTGCTTATGTTTACAGTTTATAAAGTTGGCATTAGTTATAATTACTACACAGGCATAGCTGTCTTGACAATTAAAGTAGTTTCTAACCATCTTCTAGCCATCCAATTGACAGTTGAGTTTACAACTAGAAAATAATTGATCAAAAAGAGTTAGTGCATATGATATAGAAAATGATCTTCCAAGTTGGTTAGAAAAGTTGTAACTAACCTCTACATCATGATCAATTATAATTAGTTAAACTATCATTTAGTTGTAACAGTTCTTTATCTATTTTATATTCAATCTTTGTAAAATGATACAAAGATATCTACATTGAAACGTTGAAAAGAAGGGAGAACTCATCTTGCAATATTGTGAAGGGCATTCAATAATAGTACTTGACGAAGTGCTATGAATACAAGTATATGATCATTTTGTGGTGAACGTTTTAGAGTTTTGAATAGAATTGTAATTCAAATAAAAGAAGTATATTGTAAGTTATTTGATGAATATTTCTAAATTTGTAAATATCATTTCAGAAGATTATTGATAGTTTTTTTTATTGAAGTTTGTTTAGAAGATAATATCACAGTGATTTGTAAATCTAATCAAAACATCTCAAAGGAAATAGTAATCAGTATTTAATGTTTCAATATATAATTCTAATAGTGCTAACTAAAAAATTTCAAATTTGGAATGATATATTTGTAACATTCTTTTGGTTAATGTCTTAAGAATGCTAAGTTGGTGCTCAGTTTGTTATGTTGATATTTTTGTAGGGAGTTGGTGCTCTCATAGGGTATTTGGTGATTCCTTGGGCTAGTGCCCTAAAATTTTGTAAGTTTTTTAAATATGAGGTTGGATGAGGATAGTAGATCCTAGCAACATTTCTCATTGTGGTCTTCCCATCTCGGGTTTCCACATAGTCCCTTGTGCATTGGTTTCTTTGTGTGATCTATCTCTTAGATTGTTTAGAGACTTAATTAGTTTAAGCAGGTTATGTTAATAGAACAGATGAATAACCTGGAAGTTTCATCATCAAATAAGGTACCTTTGTTTGATGGCACAAATTATGGATTTTCGAGCATTATAATGGAAATCTATATTTTTTATGTTTGGATGGTAGTAGAAAATGGTTATACTATGCCTAAATTTCCTTTAACTAATCCTATAGATAAAAAGGTGTAGCGTCCTAAATTATATTTCCTTGTAATTTTTTCTTCATATGGCACCCCACCTTGGTATTTGTGTGCTTAGGCCTGAACGAAGATTGAATTCTTCTCATACCATGCATATTTGCCATATTTTTGACCCTGCACTTCATCTCCCCTTATATTCTAGTGCCTGATTGGTCAAGATCAGGGTGTAAGCACCCTAGTCCTCATCCTGACCCCATATTGGCTCATGTAAAAAATATAAGTTTTTTTTAGATAGGCAAGTATAAAAGGAGGTCTACCCCTCTCATTTGGATATACAATTGGAATTCAACAAAATATTAATCAATCAATTTAAGGAATCGAGCATCCAATTTAAAGTGTGAACACAATTAGTCTTCTTTCAAGCATTAGAGTAGAGATAAGGTCAAGATTCATGCATTAGAGTTGACATTCATGTTATTTGTTATTGAGAACATCATGAAACCCTAATTATTCATGGAGACAAACAAAACTTCACAAGGCGGTATATAGTTTGTATTTCAATCATTATTCAACATCTCCCTCCAAAAGAGAACATTTCCATTACTGCAATTCCATCATATTTCTTTCTAATTCATGGTTAATTTAAAAAATAGGGTTTAACCTAAGTTAAACCCCTATTCCCAACCTATTTCTCTTTTCTTTTTTTCATAGGAACAGGTACGAACCTACAATTATCAGAATTAGGTTTATTTACAGTGTCAAATCAATCCCCCATTAGAGTGCAAAAAATGTGGAGGACTAGAGCGACCATCAATATGGACATGACAAATAAAGATCTCCTTCTAGGAACAGATCTAGATATATTTACATTTGCTAGATCCTAATTCGTGGCTCAATCTTATGACTATAGCTTACCATTTATGCATTTTTTACATCAATTCCAACCCATTTACCCTACTTTCAACATTTTTATAAGTCAACTTGAAAAAGAGTTCAATACATTTCAAACCTAGTAAATCCAATAGAATTCTTAGTCCTTATCCTTGCTGATTTGTGGCTAGATCCATTGGGTTTACTTCCCTCTTTTAATATAATGGTACCTAAGTCCAAAAATTAGTGGTTTTCATATATTAGATTCAAATTTACATTTGCAAGTTTAATTTTTCATTAAACTTAAAAAATTTATGGGTTAAATTCACAAAAACCCTAAAATTTCATCCTAAAATTGAGCTTGTGCATTGTCTCATTTGGATTTATTATTTCAAAATTGATGATTTAATTTAAAATTCAAAATTTTCTTCCTAGATCTCAATTTTAAATTGAATTACATAAATTTAGTGGCTGAATTTACAAAAACCCTAATTTTAAATTGTAAAATTTACAAAAACCTTAATTCAAATTTTGTAACTAATTATCTAATCAATCATTGTCACAAAAATTAGTATTGCTTAATCATAATTTGCAAATTCAAATTCAAATTTCCCTCCTTTGTGCATGAGTTTTACTACCATTAGTCCTACCTATAATATTTATCTAAGAAGAAGTTGTCAAAATTAAGGCTTCCTAATGTTTAATTACCAAATCTATGGAGGCTAATTTGGATAATTTATTTCATTAGAATGTGAGTGGTGTTAGACAGTTCAAATAACCAGAGGACAACTAAGAGGGGGGTAGGTGAATCAATTGTCACTAGATTGCCAAAATCTTAAAAAATTAAAACTTTAATACCCAAACACATAAGATCAATACCGGAATACATAAACCAATTACCAAAATAGAAGATATACCAATTAAGCACAACCAACAATTAGAGAATAGTTACCATCCACATGACACCAAGATTTGTACATGGAAAACCTGGTAAAGGGAAAAAATATAGTGGGAAGCCTACCGACAATCAAATAATACTTGCAGGAAGGCCAACAACCTAGATCACACTGCTCATTACAAAAAGGACTCTCACTGACTACATAAAAATCCAAACTACAATCTGAAAGAAAGAATGAATTGCAATAATAACATCTTTTATGCCTGGATATAGTTTTGGTTAAGCTCAATACCGGAGGTCTTAAATCTCTTGCATAAACCCAACTCGATCACCTATGATCGACCAAATCCTCTGCATGAATGATTATTACATTATTCACTTGCATTACCTTATCCCTTACATGATCAACAAAGAGATCTTACACATATATATACAAACCCTCGACTTTAAACAATTAGGTCGACCACCAAATAATAAAACCGATTACATAATTATAAAACATGGCGGCCTGAGACCAAACAAATATCATCCAATCCAAAAGTCATCTCGTAAGCACATCGAGAAGTCCTAACAACATGTTTCATTAAGTCGATCCATAACCTAGATAGTACTAGACCCAATTTAGGTCCACAATCACCATCAACACCCTAGATCCCTACCACAATAGTGGTTCCTGTGAAAAAAGAGACAAATTTTACTTGAGAATTGTGACTTGAGAATTGGTTACAAATTTTACTTGAGAATTGGTTCTTAAACTGGAAAGGTGTCAACATTATCATATACATAAAAAAATAATAAGGGGCAGATCATCTTGGAGAGAGAATTAGCTCAAGATAGGAAATTAAAGCAGTTGATCTAAAGGTACAATGAGGAATTTGAGATTGTGAACTCTTGCTTAGACCCATTTAAACCAACTATCTTCTACCATCCATCTATCTTCTACTCCAAGAAAGAATCTATCTCAATAGTCATCTGAATTAATCTTCTTAATTATGAGATAGGCAGATGACATTGACTCAAAACTATTAAGTATGATATAAGCAGATACACAAGCCTTCTGGGTTATCAAATTTTTACCTACAGTCATGGATCCACTACTGCCTGCCTAGTTTATTGTCCATCCACCATACTGATATCCCAGATTGTTTGCATGACTGCCTGCTACTAGTATCTTCTGGGTTTTCTTGTTTAAAGGTAGTAATGGTTTCTCACCCTTGTTTCCATTCTTCAAGAGAACCAGTGACTTGTGAACCGCTTCTCTGGCTATTTCTCTGTGAGCTTGAACCAAAACAAAAATTTATTAAAAATCAAAATTAAATCCACTTGCTTCTTGTCAACATTGTAATACAATGTCCTCAAAGTGAAAAATACATGCAATGCAAGTGGATTTCATTTTACTCACAGGATTTCCAACCATGCCCAACAATGATCTGTCTGTTTTGGGATGTTCAAACAAGCCAGCAATGAACTTGACCCTGAGAATCCTCCTAATTGAATCATCTATTTTGCTCATAGAAATCTGGCCTGAATTGACTAATTTTGTAAGGTTACTAATGTAATTTTTGAACTTGAAAGGGACCATCACCTACATAGTTTCAAGATTAGATAAAATAAATTACTGACTGGAAAGAAAACCAATATAGTGGTATGGAAACATGATTAATCATTTAAAATCACCATGTCCATTCCTGCATTGATCGAAGAACAAACATTGTATGAGTAGTTTGAGCCTGGTGGTGAGGTGATCCTATCTATTCCTTCCCAATCTGAAATGATAAATCCTTGTACTCAAAACGATCAAGCCAATTATCAGCTCAAGATTTCTTGCGTATTGTCTGGGAACGTATTTCATGATTTTCTTGTAATAGAAAAGACATGTTTCTTAAATGGCCCTGCTCCATGTATTAATCAGAAGAAAAAAAATCGGTATGCTTTGGAAATCCAATGGAAGTAGTGTTCTGATTAGAGTTCTTCCTCTGTGATAAAATTATTATTACAGAAAATAAATAAAATGAATCACTCTATTTGTCATATTTACTTACTTTGAATCCATGTTCATCTTTCAAAATCCTAGTTAGAAGGTGTTGGTTTGCATGCATTTTTTCTCCATTCCAGCAAGAGTAAGAAGCCATGATAGTTGACACACCCTTTGCCAAGGAGTACAGGTATGGACGCATGTGAATCTAGAAAAGATCATAGTAGGTTGCCAGAGTATTGTGTTCATTGACTCCTCCCTCTGTTCCACCATCTCCAACAAAATGCTTGGCACAAGCTACAACATTCTGTCTGAAATTGAACATTCGAACACAAGAAAATCATGATTAGGAAAAACATTCCCAAGAGTTTTGAAAATAAATGAAAAATGGTAACAAAGCTAGCATACCGTCCCCCCACATATGGATAGCCATTAGGATGTTCTTCAGGAGGAGAGCCCTGTAGCCCTTCAATGATTTCTGCCATTTTTACAACTACTTCAGTATCTTCACTATTACATTCATAACACCTTCCCCATCATGGATCACGGCATACATGTTCAATTATTGTGATTGCCATATAAGAAAACGAGACAATACTATAAACTCAAAGACTTTGACTGCAGAGGTCAATTTTGCCTTCAGTTATACATTAAACTTCAAAGTTCTAAATACCATACATCCAAAGACTCTTGACTACAGACGTGTTGAATTATTGTGATTGCAGTATAAGAAAACCAGACAATACTATAAACTCAAAGACTTTGACTGCAGAAGTCAATTTTGCCTTAGTTATACATTAAAATTCAAAGTTCTAAATATCATACATCCAAAGACTCTTGACTATAGAAGGCAATTGCGCTTTCAATTATACTTTAAAGTTATAATAAGGCATCAAGAAATCTTAGTAAACTATAATGATATTCCTATAACAATATACCTACAAAATACAATATTGACATGCACCAAGTATTTTAAAGGAAAATTAAAGAACTAATAAATTGAAGCTAGCAAGAACTACTAGACATCCAACAAATCTTATCAAACCAAATAAATCATAGATTGTGATGCAAATGAACTCCTGTGATTTAGGAGGCATGATCAAACCGATCCCTCAGATTTAGGAGGCTTAGAATAGCCATTAAAAAACAAGGAACTAGAGTCAAGGTTGACGTTCCTGCTTTTAAAGGTGAAGTAAATCTTGAGGTGTTCTTGGATTGGATTCAAGACTTAGAAAAGTACTATGATATGGAAGGGATTGAGGAAGCTGATCCACGAAAGGTGAAGATTGCAGCTTCAAAGATGAGGTCATGCAACTCTATGGTGGGAGAATCTTCAAAACACTAGGAGTCAATGAAAGGTGAAAATTAAGTTTTGGCCAAAGATATTGAAGAAGGTGAAAATTAAGTTCTGGCCAAAGATATTGAAGCATTTAAAGACTAGTTTCATGCCTTCAGATTACCAGCAAAAGCTTTTTATAGAATTTCAGAACTTCAAACAGGAGGAGTCCTCCATATCTACCTACACTGAAGAATCTATGAAGTTGAACTAATTTGCAAGAAGACAATGAGCATACTATGGCCAGGTATATTAATAGACTTAGATTCCAGCTACAAAATGAGTTAACCTTACTCAAGGTGAATTCTGTAGATGAAGCTATCAATTAACTTTAAAAACAGAAGAGAAATTGAATAGAGTAAGCAAAGCAACCAGCAAAAGAGGTGGTAATTCAAATAGAGGAAGGAACAAGGATGATTGAGGCTAAGAGTAAAGATAAGTACAGTTATGTTTTAAGGGACAATGTCTAAAAGAATTTGTACTGTGAACAACATCACACTAATGTAAGACAAGAAGACCATCTCACGAAATATGAAAAAGGAAGCATGCCTAAATGGCAGAACACAGAGGAGGAGAAGGCACTAGTGGGAGATTTTTATTCCTTTAACTTTATTCCTGTTTTAAATGATTTATGTGCAGGTGATACAAATGTTGTGAAAAATAATGATGATTTTCAGTGGAGGAGAACTCCTAAGCCTTCAAGGAGCTGCAAAAAGAAGAAGATAAATTGACAAAGGAGGAGGATCTCTATTCCAACAAGTGGTTGGAAGCAAAAGAAAACAAAAGTGATGATTTAAGAAAATTTTTAATTTGGTGGAAGGGAACATCATGGCTTGATTTTTCAAGTCAAAAAGTGATGATTTGAGAAAATTTTTAATTTGGTGGAAGGGAACACCATGGCTTGATTCTTCAAGTCAAATTGGATGGTCAAAAAGATGATTCTCATGCAAATAAGCTTAAACCAAGAGGTTCAAAATTTTAAAAGAAGGAGAGAATGATGCAAACTAACTTTTATGTTTTAAGAGGCATGATCAAACCTATCCCCTAGATTTAGGAGACTAGTCTAATAGTATTTGCTATGTTTAGAATAGTTAGTAGTGGCACAAAATAGTGGGAGACAATTGTTGCATGATTACTAAAGATCAAGAGTTAGTATTCTATTAGGACACAGTGTCTTTGTGAGGAAAGGAAGAGATATTAAATTGGAGATGTGTAATGGGAGAGATAGAATGGGTAGGAGAGTTAGATCCTGAGTTTTGTAAATATTTTGCAGTCATTGGAAACATACGGTTGTGCTACTAATTCTCAGGATCTGAGAAATAATCTGCAAAATACGTGAGATCCAAATTACTATTTAAATTAATAAAAAACATTATAAATAACTTGTATTAACATGGGAAAATATCAATACTTCCAAAATCATGATGACCCATCTAGATTTTAACCTAATGCAATACATCCATAAAAATCTGCGGTATACAAAGAACCCTTGAGATTCAAATTTCTACATCAATGAATAATGATGTCATAAAAAAAAATCTGATACGAACGTGGTCCCATAGCAGTCATTCAAAACTATCATGACTCTCCTTAGCCACAACACACAAAATCCTTGAGGTAACAACACAATAGTACAGCATTCTTTCAAAATTGGTATGAGCCACTTTTGCCCAATACAACACATCCTTAAAATATGATGTATAAACAAAACTTTTATTCAAACATATCATGATCCAGCTATCTCCAAAAATCCATAAAAAATTCAAATACCCAATGAACAAATACAGAATAGAAAAATTAATCTTTTGACATGGGATAATTTCTCTTCAACTGAACTTTCAACTTGGGTGCCCAATTTTAGCATTTAAACCACTCGCCAGCTCAAAATTAATACAATCCTTATGTTCGATCAATCTCAATAGTGTAACACATGCATAATTCATTGCAAAAAACCCAATACAAATGCAGTATACAAGTGTAAAAGACGTACCTTCAAATGCACAAATGATAGAACCATCTTTTTTTAGGAAAAACATTCAGCTAACTGCAGAATAACATCCAGTACACACTTATCCCAAGCTAGAAGCCTTTAAACCCTAAATAGAAAAATTAATTCACCATAATGCCTACCCTTCACACTAAGGTAAGGTTCCATGGAGAGGGCTTCTTAAAAGAATTTGGGAATCTAAAATATTAGCTAACTAACAAGTGGCAAAGAATTTCCAAAGCTGGTTGGGCAATTTCTTGCCCCATCCCAATTTCACCTGCTGAAATATTCAGTCCTAAAAAATAGGGACTGCTATTTTTCAGGAAAACATTCCTGCAACATATTTTTTTTTGATTTTATGAGACCTCCCACTCCATAAAAATAGATCCTGAAGCCTCCCTTAAAACCTTACCCTAAATTCTGATATAAAATGCAGTATATTAACCTATCCATATACATTTCAAGCTATGCCCAAAAAGATTATACAGTACAACCAATCCATACCACAATCTACAACTTTTTGAAACCTACACAGTGAAAATATATATATATCCAGTTCCTGCTCATCCCAAGCTACGATATCTAAGACCCCAAACCAGGAATTATCCTTAAACTAATGCAATTTAATATATCAAAAAAACTGACCTTAAATGTCTTGGATTACTACAAGTGTACAACCGTTCTACTCCGTATGCTAGTAAAATGCCAAGAAAATTCAAAGAAAAGACATCCAAAACAAAATGCACTATCATACCTAGTTTATACTTATCGTAAACCCTGAAAGAATGCAGTGTACAATCCAATTTATTTAGCAGAAACCGCATAAAATATACAATACCCAAAAAGTTGTACCTTCGATTTCTTGGATTAAGTCCCAATCTGTAATGCCCAAAGCCTATAACCTTCAAAAGAACCGCAGAATAGTACGTAATTTATATCTCTTCCAAGCTATATTTAAACTCTGAAAAAAAAAATGCAGTATAGTATCTAGTTGATACTTCAGCAGTACGATACCTAAATCGTAATTATACCAAGCCAAATTTCCTAAATCCTAAAACCCTGAAAAATGAAGCCACTCCATAAATATCGCAAGCTAAAATACATCATACCTTAACCCCTGAAAAATGCAGCATCATACCCTGTTCAGAAATACCTTATTACCCAAAACATATTTAAAATGTAACATAATACTCAATTCATACTTATCCCAATCTTCAATACCTTAATCCCCAAACCCTGAAAAGACGCAGAATGATACCCAGAAAATGCTCATCCAAAATCACAATATACCTTAATCCGTGAACCCTGAAAAATGGAGTATAATACCCTATTCATAACCATTCCAAGCCAGAATGCCATAATTCCGACAATCCAACAACACCGTATAAATCCCAGAAAACAAATGTAGCAGTGACACCCAATTGATGCTTATCCCAAGCTACAATACCATAATTCCTACAATCTAATAACATAGTATAACTCCCCATTTCAAGCTATATTACTCAATTCATTACCCTGTTGCAATCTAAAATAACCAATTCAGAAACCTTTTTAGAAAAATGCAACCCAGTTGGATCAAAATAATCCTAAGCCACAAGACTAAAAACATTCATACCTATTCCAAGGTCCCTTATAATTGCAGGGGTAGCCACTACTCTCTCAATTTGGGTCATCTGCCCAATTTTCTCAGCCAAAGTCATCCTTGAAAGCAAATCCTCAATCCTGTCTTCAACTAGCTAGTGGGGATCCTTATAAACCACTGTAGAGTTCCTGTGTTCTGCATTGCTATCTTGGGAATTTCCTTTGGGAAAGGTCAACTGTGTACTGATTGCAGCCATGATCACAACCAACACCAGAACTCTGATCAAGAGTTTCTTATCCACAGCATATATAGAGCATTTTTAATGTGAGTAATTTACTGTGGGTCACTTCCACGTTGCGTAAAGATTACGTGAACCTTGATTACAACTGAAAGTTCTGAATATACTTGGGTGTACATATGTCATGGGGGAGCAGTGATTTCTAACGGTCATTTGTTTGACCGTAACTGTTTTTCAAGTTTTGAGCTTGCAATTTGAATTATGATTAGTTGGCATTAATATTTCACAATTCACTGTTTGAAATTATGATTGGTTGGCATTAATATTTCACAATTCACAGTTTATTAGACTAAGTGTATGAGTTTTGATTTAAATTGTATTTGTTTTTTAATTTTTTCAATCATAGTAGTCTTTCATCAAGAAGAGGAAAATGTGTAATAGGATTGTAAAAGTAGATATAAAGGAGAGAGGAGAGTTGGGATGAGGGAAAAGATTAGAAAAAAAACAATTAAAAATTAAAATTAAAAAAAATGGAAAAAATGAAGTTAAACATGAGAACACTCAAGACATAACGATGACAATAAATATAAAATCAAATAAATAGACATAAAGATGAAAACATAAGATGAGATAATAACCTAGAAAAGAGAAGCATATAAAACAATAAAATTATATATATATATAAGAACAAAGAGAAAACCAAAAGAGACACTAACCTATAAAAATTGGGATACTAATCTATATATATGTGCCTAAAAAAGAGATGCTAATCTATATAGACATATATTAACCTAAAAAGGCACAGAAACCATTAAATACAAATTTAATCGAGAAAAATTCTACACAATCTAATCCAAAAACATATATAATAAATACAAATTTGTTAATAATTTTACCATAATAAAAATTAATTTATCTTAACACTATAAACATGTTTGAAAAAGAGTTGCATATTAACCTAAACATAAAGTTATATGTGTGTGCAAAAGGAGAAACTAAGGTATATAACTTAGGTAAAAACAAAAAGAAAACCAAAAGATATGCTTACCTATTATCATTGAGAGGTATTTAACATATATAAATATTAAAACAAAAAAAAAATTAAAAGAAATATTAACCTATAATCATGAAAAGGGTTTCTCCTTTTTATAACCATAGTAAAAATAACTTTATCTTAATATCACAAACATGAATTTGAAAAAGAGAAGCATATTAACTTAAACATAAAGTTATGTGTGTATAAGAAGAAACTCACGTATATAACTTCGATAAAAAACAAAAAGAAAACCAAAACATGTACTTACCTATAATCATAAAAAGGAGGTATCTAAAATATATAAATATAAAATTAAATAAAAAATAAAAAGAGATATTAACCTATAATCTTAAAAAGAAGGTATCTAACATATATAAATATAAAAACAAAAACAAAATTAAAAGAGATATTAACCTATAATCATAAAAAGGAGGTGACTTTATATATATGTGTAAAAGACAATACTAATTTATAATTGTCTATAATCATAAGTGAGTAACCTTTTATATATATGTGTGTAAAGGAGATACCTTCTTTATAAGTGAGTAACTCTTTTGATTTTCTTTTTGTTTTTATCTTTATATACTTTAGATTCCTCTTTTTTATGATTATAGGTTAATTTGTCTTGTGTTTTTTTTTTAATTATGATTATAATAAAAAAATTGTGTGCTTCTCTTTTTTAGATTAATATCTTTTTTGTTTTAGGTAATCTATATATGTCAATATTGATTAGTATCATTGAGAGGTATTTAACATATATAAATATAAAAATAAAAGAAATATTAACCTATAAATTAAAAGAAATATTAACCTATAATCATAAAAAGGATATCTCCTTTTTATAAGCATAATAAAAATAACTTTATCTTAATATCATAAACATGAATCTGAAAAAGAGAAGCATATTAACTTAAACATAAAGTTATGTGTGTATAAGGAGAAACTAACATATATAAATATACAAATAAAAAGAAAAATTAAAAGAGATATTAACCTATAATCATAAAAAGAAAGTATTGCCTTTTTATGATTATATATATATATATATATATATATATATAAAATTGTCTATAATAATAAAAAGGAGATACCTTCCTTATAAGTAACTCTTTTGATTTTCTTTTTGTTTTTATCTTTATATACTTTAAGTACCTCTTTTGTAGATTAATATGTTGTTTGTTTTAGGTAATCTACATATGTCAATATAGATTAGTATCATTGAGAGGTATTTAACATATATAAATATAAAAATAAAAAATAAAATAAAAAGAAATATTAACCTATAATCATAAAAAGGGTATCTCCTTTTTATAACCATAATAAAAATAACTTTATCTTAATATCATAAACATGAATCTAGAAAAGAGAAGCATATTAACTTAAACATAAAGTTATGTGTGTGTACAAGGAGAAACTAATGTATATAACTTAGATAAAAGAAAAAGCAAAACAAAAAATATCCTTACCTATAATCATAAGAAGAGGTATCTAACATATATAAATTTAAAAATAAAAATAAAATTAAACGAGATATTAACCTATAATCATTAAAAGGAGGTATCTCCTTTTTATGATTATATGTCTTTTAGTTATGTCTGTGTGTACACACATACATATACACATACATAAATGTATGTATGTATAAAAGATAGACTAGCTTATAATTGTCTATAATCATAAAAAGCAGATACCTTCTTTATAAGTGAGTAACTCTTTTTTATGATTATAGGCTAATTTGTCTTGTGTTTTTTAATTTTTTAATTATGATTATAATAAAAAATTTATGTGCTTCCCTTTTTTAGATTAATATTTTTTTGTTTTAAGTAATCTATATATGTCAATATAGATTAGTATCATTGGGAGGTATTTAACATATATAAATAAAATTAAAACTAAAAGAAATATTAATCTATAATCATAAAAAAAGGTATCTCCTTTTTATAACCATAATAAAAATAACTTTATTTTAAGATAACAGGAAGAGGAGGCAATCATGCGAAGTGGACCTACGCATAATTATATTCCCATTTGGCTCGATTTTTTTCCAAATATACTAGGGCTATGTTGTTTGAAAGCATGTCATGTATATATAAGCATTTATTGTTTTAATATACATTTCTTTTTGTTGAATGCAGTATAGCTTTTCATTGCGTATATCTCCCCTGCGTAGCTTTTGTAATACTTTTTTAAACAATAATTATTATTCAACTAAATTTAATTTCCATCAAAAACTTGACCTTATAGGTTAAAATATATCTTTCTAGAGGAAAACCTTTGTAAATTAGGATATTTTTTATGTTAATATTGATAAGAGCTCAAATGTAAGATTAGATTAATTGAATTTTTAATGGAGACATTACATGTGATAATAGTGTACACATATATCTATAGAAGATCCAAATTATTTTATCATTTAGTTTACATTTATGGTTATGGTTAGGTTTCAAATTAGTTTAGTGTTATGACTTAATTTTTGTTTAAGGTTTGGATTCTAGTGCATATAGGGTTAGCATTAGGTTTTATAAGGTAATGTGTAGATAAACAATAAAGTATGTTAACTCGTCGACCCCAAAAAAATTTCAATGCAAATTACTCAATGTGGATCTCCGTACACCATGATGAGACTCATAACAACACTTTAACTCAATCTCCAATGCATATCTAGACCAAAAGAGTATGATCCAAATAAGATAAAGAAATTGAGTCAACCAAAGACATACACAATAGATTAGATCAAATAACATAATAACATAACTTCTCTTTTGGAGCATACTAACACTTGAATTATGAAATGGAACACTACATGAACAATATGAACATGTCCTCCAAGCCACAACACTTGGACCAACACTACGAAGCAATGCATAACATTCTCCAAAGTAGTCTTGACATACAACCTCACTGCCAACAAATTGTAACAACTAACTTTAACATCTAAACAATCAAGGACTTGAAAACATAATAGTGCAACATCCATACAACATAGACATTAAATCTAAAACTGAAAGACATCAGTAGAAAAAGTGGGGGAATATGAAACATTCTCCCATAAAGACTTTAAACCTTTTGAAACACCACATAATAACTCAATATCACCACCATACATCATAACAACATTTGGACACTCATTTTTGTACCATACAACCGAGCAACTACAACTTCCTCTTCACCTTTGTCATCAATATATGCAAGTGTGATATCGATGACAACAACACCATGCAAGTTGCAATCGATCTCCCATGACAACAAATTTGACATCAATGATAACACATACTTATGTTTCCAATAGAAGAGATTACTTGAAATCATTCCATCCATGGGAAACCAAGAATCTTGCTAGACTTATCAAAAGTTATGATGACATGAAATAACACAAGTTCCTTTCTTTGTTCTATTTTTATTTAATATGATGCATCCTAAAGTATTTATAAAAAATAAACACCTTATAATAAAGAGTCTACCATTTAATTACTAGGTGTTATGCAATTTTACAAATGTATATCCACCTTTTTAAGGTTGCAAAATAGTGAACAAAGTGTTAGAATTAAGGTGTCATCTACCTTGTAAATCTTATGTCAGACTACATGGTTCCAATATCCTTGGAAAGTGGCCTATGACACTTAGGGTGTATTGAAAAAATATTTTGAAACATTTATTCTCACTATTCTTTGTAATATATTCATATGGGGTGGTGGGTTCCACTAACATCCAAAAAAGGTGGGTTGTGAACATGATTATTTAATATTATTTTCCCACATGTGGATTCCTAGAATGGGATAACTAATTGTAGTGCCCTTCCATGACAAACTCTTTTATGGTACATATTAAGGTTACTTATGGACTTGTTTAGACTCTTTTATGTTGAGATATTCTGTGGTGACATTGATACATTATGTTTCTATGTTGGATGATGGTATACTCAAGACTATGTTGATGTTTGGGTTGTGTTTGGTTATTTGTGCCTATTCATTATCATGTGATTTGGCTTATATTTATTGATTGTGATGTTTTTCCATGTGATAACCTATATTTTATGTTTATATTAGATGTGATAATGTTTTTGATGATGCTATGTCATTGCCATGTTGCCTTATTATTGTGGAGGTGAAAGGGACAATGTCACATCACTCATTTATGAGTAGGGTGTGATGTTGCGATTCTCTTTCACTTGTTTGTTTGTATATATGTATTCATTATAGGTTTATTATATTATAGAACTACATTTTTACTGTATTTATTTTTTATTTATGAATTCAGTTATTTATTTTAATTTTATTGGTCATTTGGAGTTGTAATTGGTAATTAATATTTGTTACCCTTTTCTTTTGTGTTGATGTGAAGTGATTTTTGTGTTCGCATGGGAAGTTGCTAATTGAGTTCTCATGCAAAAGGAAAAGGATGTTTTTGGTTTTGCATGTATTTCTTGGTGACTTTGAGGATTTTTGGAAAAAGAGGGTAGCTTTTTGTTCAATTGCAGGAAAATGAGAATGTATTTCATCACTTCGACATCTTGGGAGAGCTTCTAGGTCATAATTATGAGCTTCTCAGATTTGCTAGGCTCAAGTGAGGCTATAAAGATATCAATAATCTCCTTTATCCCCACTTTGAGGGTATCAATTTCTCTCTCCACCCACTTCCATCAGCTCTCCTGCCTTCTAGTCACTTCCATAACCAAGCTCATCAAATTATTATTTCTCTGTAACCTACTATCCTCTTATTTAGATATGGTCCCTTTCTTTTCCTTCAAGACATTGATTGGAATGTCTAGTTTAATTTTTTGGTTTGAAGTCTTCGGACCATAGTCCTTAGCTGCAAGCTTCTTCTTTTTAGAATGGGGCTCGTCCTTAGAAATCAGTTTGCTGGTAGATTTATATTTTTTGCCCACCCATTTGGAGAGATTCTTACTACTAAACGTCCCAAGGCTGACCATCATCTCACCTTCTTCCACTGGCTTATAATCAGGGTCGTCAAAAGGAATGGCACCCCCACTATCCTCCAAATCCATTTCTGAGTCAGATACATCCTGAATATTAGTATGTTGGCCTTTCTTAGATAGAGAGGGAACAACTTCAAGGGTCTTAGTGTACTCCATGATGAGCACAATAAGCCCTTCATGAAGAACATGATTATTTGGATTCTCCATATGTTTTTCAAGACTATTCTCTAAAGAGGAGGCTAGATAGAAAGGAATAGAAATGATTTTTCCATGTGTAAAATGATTCAAAATGGTAAAATGGTAGGAAAAGATACTGGCATATCTACCATCGAGTGTAATATACCTCATGATGAACTCGACCATGTCCACTTTGGGAGCCATAAGATCTTTCCCATTGTAGCCACCATCAGCCATTTTGTTAACTCTTGATCGCTCCTTGTATTTGTCAAAAAAATTTGCCAAGTCCTCCTCCCCTATTTTCCTATCATTATAGAACCTTTTGCCATTCATCGCCAGACCAGTAACCATCGTCACCAGGGTTTCATCCAGCTGGTAATCAACACCATAAGCCCTCGGGACCCCTTTCTTCCACCCATTGACAAAGGATTCTATTAGCAGAGGAGAAGGGCCATGAAGTCTTTCCAAGAAGGGGACAATCCCCCATCAATGATTTCCTGCCACACCTCCTTGTTTTTCTTCCATTTCTCAGAAGTAGATGGTTCTTGCGTGTTCTTGTCCCCACCCATAATGATCTGGGTCGCCAAACTACAGAAAATGGGCCACACTAGAGAAGTCTCTGAATAGTTGCGGGAAATGGACCACACCAGAGAAGTCTTCGAACAATCATAGGAAATGGGCCACACTAGAAAAGTCTTTGAGTAGTAGAAAAAAATGGGCCACACAATCAGATAGAAAATCCAAGTACAAGGGAAGTTTCTAGATCTTCAGTTAGGGAAAACAAAAAGGAGCCATTTTTCCAACAACTCAATCAAATCATGATTAAAGATCATTGATTAACGCAAGTGGGTGAGCTCATCACAAGCCAGATCGCATAGGTGTTTGGGGAATGAAACCCTACTACTCCACCATTTAGCCGCCATGTAGCCCATCGCCATATTGGCCAGTAGATCTGTCGCTTTGTCTCCTTCCCGTAATACATGCAAAACTTTGAATTCTTCCAACTTATTTATTATATCTTGGAAATCCTTGATCAGATTAGCAATCATCCATCTAGGACCCGTGCACCCATTCAGACAATTAAGAGTGTTTAGTGAGTCAGACTCCAGCCAGACTTTTCTAAAGCCTTCTCTTTTAGCCATGTGTAACCCAATGTGGGCAGCGCTGGCCTTCACAAAGTGGTTGGACTAGGTGCCCAGAGGGAGCGCCATTGCAGAAACCAACAAACCCGTATGATTCCTAGCCACTCCCCCGCACCTGGTCGGTCGAGGATTCCCTTTAGCCACCCCATCCACATTGATTTTGATCCATCCCATAGGTGGCAATGCCAAAGAACATTTTGTTTGCACTGCTTTGTTTTGTGCATTGGAATTGCAATATTCCAATCAATTTTCCACCGATTGATAGTATCCCATTCCGCCTAGAGAGTAGGGAGAGGATTGTCATTCTTTCTGCTGGGGAAGGAGTGCAAAAAATTGTCCTTGGTAGAAATGTGAATTCTAGTAGCCACAACAAGCGCAAAAGATTCCAAATCTCTAAAGACTCTATTGTTTCTTTCTTTCCAAATACCCCAAGCAATATGAGGAAGAGACAAATTCTAGAGAACTCCCAAAGCCCGAGTTTCAAAGGAGCACATCCATTCAAACTACATCCTTTGAACTAAATCAAGGAAGACCCAATTAGTGTTCCAGATATTAAGGAAGAAATTCCAGATATCCCTGACAAAAGAGCAGTGAAGCAACAGATGACCAACATTTTCATCTGCTTCTTTGCAAAGGAAACATCTATTAGCAAGAGGAAGACCTCTTTTGCAAAGATTGTCAATGGCAGAGATCTTACCCTACATAAACATCAAGATACCCACCCAGAAGGGTGTGGGGGAGTTTCTGGAGATGAACTTATAAGCATTGGCAACCTTGAACTTTCCAGAAGAGGAGAAATTCCAGAACACTTCACCCTCCACATGAGAGCAGGGGATGTGTATACAATTCAACCAAGGTTTCATAGGTATCAAAGCATTATCCACATAATTGAGATCCAACTAGGCTCCATCTCTAAAATAATTAGCTACCCAGGAGCCAATTTTTCTAAGATATAATTCTTTGAAAGGTGAAGCCCAAACATAATCTGATAGGGGGTTATCACTAGTCCACCAGTCATCCCAAAACCTGATTTTAGCACCATTCCCCAGTACCCATCTACAACCATGCAAAATAACTTTGGAGGAGCAAAAGAAGTTGCTCCATAAATTAGAAACATCATTGGGAGGGCATAAGATTCCAAAGTGTTTTGGTTATCTAAAATGTGGTATTTATGTTTGCAAATGTCAATCCATTCATTATTCTCTTTAAGACATCTCAAAAGTTGCTTGGCCATTAGGGCTTTATGGAAATCTCTCATATTTCTAATGTCCAATCCCCCCATGGACTTGGGAAGGCAAACCTGATTCCAAGCCACAAGATGTAATCTATTCTTAGATTCAATCCCTGTCCTAAATTTTCTTTTGTTGTATTCTTTCTAGTTGATGAACAATTTTGGCTGGGATTTTGAATAAACTCATACCATAATGGGAGGCTCTGAAGTGAAGCTTTGAGCAACTGGAGCTTACCAACTTGGCTTAACAAAGCACCTTTCCACCCAGCCAACTTGTTCTAGAATTTATCAATAAGGTTCACCCAAGAGTCTAGGGCTGAACCATGGTAGAGGGGAAGACCTAAATAAGAGTTGTACAGAATTCCAACTTTACACCCTAGAATTGAGGCAATCTTCTTTTTTATTTGTTCAGGGGTGTTAAAGAAAAAATTTGAGTTTTTAGCTAGGCTAATATTTTTCCTAGTACCTTGTTCATAAGTATCTAGAGTCTTTTTTAAATTCTTAGCTTCTTTAACCGATCCTGTCCCCATCAACAAAGTATCATCTACAAATTGTTGGTGAGAGCATGAGGAGGCCTAAGAGGAGGGTCATAATCCCATTATATTGCCTTTTGTAACTTCCCTCTGGATAATTTTACTGAGAGATTCACTCATCAAAATGAAAAGGAAAGGAGATAGAGGATCCCCCTATCTAATGCCCCTTGACGGGCGGAAGAAATCAGAGGCAGATCCATTAATAAACAC
Organism: Cryptomeria japonica; assembly: GCF_030272615.1. Lineage (NCBI taxonomy): Eukaryota > Viridiplantae > Streptophyta > Pinopsida > Cupressales > Cupressaceae > Cryptomeria > Cryptomeria japonica. The sequence continues at coordinate 7,311 of NW_026729446.1, read as the reverse complement.
TAAAATTTTTGGGGTGGACACACATTGTTCAATAATCTGGATTAAGTTATCTCGAATCCAAATGCCCTAAGAATTCAAAGAAGAAAACTCTAGTTGACTCTATCAAAAGCTTTCAATAGGTTCAATTTCAGAAAAAAAAAAAGCCAGGTTTTTTATTGATAGATAGGAAGTGGATATTCTCATGCACCATAATAACAAAATCCAAGATCTACCTCCTAGGAACAAACCCATTTTGATGCTTAGAGATTAAATAATGGATGAAATTCTTTAGTCTGAACACTAGGATTTTGGTAAAAATTTTATATAAAGAATTGCAAAGACTAATAGGTCTAAAATCTTGAAAAAGAGTAGGCATTAGATTTCTTGGGGATGAGGACAAGGAAGGTGGAATTCAACACCTTCAAGAGAGAGCGGGATCCAAAAAATTCTTGAGCCATAGTGACCACATGAGAGAAAATAACCTGCCAAAAATTCTGAAAGAAAAATAGAGGGAAGCCATTACAGCCAAGGACTTTGTTACCTTCAAAAGAGAAGACCGCATTGTGAACTTCATCAGGAGAAAGGATTCTGGTAAGCTCCAAGTTCATATCCTGAGAGATAATGGTGGGAACCTTCTGTAAGATTTCATTTTGAGCTAGAGGGTCAGGAGGATCATCCAGTGAAAGAAGATTAGTGAAAAAACTAATGGCTTCCTCACAAATCTCTTCATGCTTATCAACCCATCTCTGGCCAATCTGAATTTTATTTATTCTATTTGTAGCCTTGTGTTTAAGGGTCATCATATGAAAGAAATTTGTGTTTTTGTCACCACGTTTAAGCCATAAAGCTCTAGATCTCTGTTTCCAGAATTCCTCCTCTATGGAAATAATATCATGTAATTTAGTCAGAATCTCAATTTATTTGTTTGAGACATCTTTATCAAACCCAAAAACTTGTGTGTGCTTTTGAACCTCCTCAAGATCCAATTTGAGTTTATCTTTAATTTTGAAGATATTTCCAAAAGAGGACTTGTTCCAATGTTGAATATTGGACTTGAAATTAGATAGCTTCTTGGCTATATGAAACATGTCCGTACCCTGGATATCAATATTCCACCACTCCATAATTTTATCTTGGATGTCAAGGGCCATCAACCACATTTTCTCAACTCTAAAGGGGTACCCCTTTCTTCCAAACAATGGAGTCACCAAAAGGCAAATAGGGAAGTGGTTTGATCCAACACAGGGCAAGGCATTGAGTCTACAGGAAGCATTCTGAATCCAATAAGGAGAGACAAGGCCCCTATCTAGCTTAACCTGAATGAGATCCTCCCCACTATTTCTGTTGAACCAGGTGAACTTAGGACCAATAAGATCTAGATCCAAAAGGCTCAAAGAGTTGATCATGTCAGCCAAGTCTTGTCTACTATCAATAGAGATGGGCATATCCCCATATTTATCAAAATTTGAGAGTGGGGTGTTGAAATCACCTAGAAGAACCCATTTCTCATTAGTGAAGAATGTTATAGCATGGAAAATGGAAGACCAGAGGGCTTTCCTAGAAGATCTCCTATTAGGAGCATAGATGCTGGAAATAATCTAGGAGGATCCATCTTTAAGATTAAAGAATCTAGTAGCAATGTGATTAGGAGAAGAGAGAACCACCTTACCACATAGTAGTCTTGAATTCCAAAGAGTGGTGATACCACCTGAAGCACCATCTGCATCCACATAGTGAACACCACAATCTCTCAAAATCATCAATTTAATTTTTTCCACTTTGCTACCAGGCATTTTAGTTTCTTGAACAAGTAATATATCTGGCTTATGATCTCTAACCAAATTGGATAGAAGGTCATGCTTGTGGGGGTGATTTAAACCCCTTATATTCTATGAGATGACTTTCATTTAGCATGAGAAGGGGATCCCATCCCCATTTTTGGTAATGTTCTTTGAGCTCCGTCTACAATGGAAACCCAACTCTACCTATCTCTGCTAATTGCATTGGGTGGTCTCCCCACTCCCCTTGAGTCTGACCCATAGTCTACTTTTTGTCTATTTTTGGTTAAGACCCCCCTGAGACCAGAGGATTTTGGCCAATAGGGGAGTTCCTTCTTCTATTTTTGGGTTTGACCTTAATAAAAGGAGCGGAGTCCTCTAGGGATGATTTCAGCATGGGAGAGGTTAGGGGTTTCATTTCAATAGAGTTATCCATATCAACAACCAGTTGAATGGGAATATACTGGGAAGATCCAATAGTATTTATAATCTCTTTCAAGGCTAGAAAACCTTTATCCCTCACTCAAGGCTGCTCGGCCAAACTTTGGGCCAAATCCAGCATCAGGATCTTTGAGGACTTATTTGAGAGTGGTCTCCTAATCAGTTGGGAAGAGCTCAGCAGTATGCATTATCTCTCTCCCACCCAGAAAAGAACTTACCATATGATAAGGAAGTCTTGTGCTACTCTTGCCCTTCCTTCTAGTACTAATCTGGACTCCCACCGATTCCTGACCCTCAATTGGAAAGGTGGCTCTCTCCTTCCCATTACCAAATGTCGCACCATCTATGATCTAATATCCAATGATGACTCTATTATTAAACATGTTAACATTCTGTGGTACTTGGATCTACCTGACAACTCCTAGTATAAATGATTTACTCGTCTATGGAAAATCCCGATTCCCCCTAAAATACAATGCTTTAAATGGCAGCTTATTATTGACAGACTCTGATTAAGGAGAAACCCTCTCAGTACTAATATGTGTTCCATTTGTAGATTACCTGAGACTGGTAGACACATTCTTTTTGACTGCTCCTTCACCAGGGAGGTTTGGTTAATGTTTGGTTTTTGCATTCCTAATCATGTGGATACCCTTAATACTATTTCTGGTTATATTGATGGGCTAAAAAGGATGCTAATTTATTCTGGTTTATCTTATCTTCTTATATCCTTTGGTTCATTTGGAAGATGCGAAATGAGGACAAGTTTAATGGCAATGATAGGTGTCTTACTCAGTCTCTTCATAGACTCACTTTTTTAAAATTGCCTTGTAGGTCTCCTTCGTTATGAATGTCGAAAGGCATAAGTTCCTCCGGTTCCTACAAGATGGTCACGCAATTATGTTCATACATGAGATAAAGGATGGCTAAAAATGGAGGAGGCTTGTGAAAAACCAATCTTCCTTTGAAGAGGCTCTATAGAAACTACACAAAGAGATCAACAGTAATAGGATGCCTGAGGCTGATCACATTGCCATGCTGACCCAGATCCAAGACCAAAAGAAGGTGGTTTGGATGGAAGGGGCCCAAGGGTGGACCACTTGGATCGATCCTTTTGATCACATGTTGCAGTAGTGCTTAGACTTTCCCTTTTTGCACTATTCCTTTTTTGATATCGGACTACTCTGTAGTGATGTAACACAGATCCTCGGTGGTTTTGATGGTTGAGGCATAGCCTTCTCTATCTACAGCTAATTGTATTTTGTTTATTCTCGATCTTTAATATAAAAAAAAATATATATAAAAAAAGCCAAGAGATATCTAGGATTTCATTTATTAATTTATTAATTCTACGTAAAATTTTGAAATGAAAGCCTCCATATCTCTCAACTTTTTATATATATATTTCTATATATATAGGCTAGTAGCAACCGCAGGGGTAATTGTAAAGAAATTAAATTATAAAATATGTATAGTCTTATAAAATATGACTATATAAAGATTTATAGTTTTAATATAGTCTTATAGTTTTCCAGCATAAGGTTTTTTTTTTTTATATCAAACAACATGTTTTGATATATAAAGAAAGCCTAGACTTGTCAAGACACCTATTTTTTAAAAATTTAACACCCTAAAGTCAAATAGGCTAGGGTTAAGATTAAGGTTAAGATTAAGGTTAGTGTTAGGGTTAGGGTTAGGTTCATGATTAAGATTAGGTTTAGTCTTATGGTTAGGATTTACATCATGCTTAGGGTTAGGGTGAGGATTATGGTTGGGGTTACGATTTAAGATTAAGGTTAGGATTAGAATTATGGATAGGATGAACTCTTAGGATTAGGGATAGGTTTTGAGTTATGGTTAGTGTTAGGCTAATGATTAAGATTAGATTTTATGGCTAGGGCTAAGGATAATTGTTAGGGTTAGGGTTTTTGGTTATGGCTAGGTTAGAGTTAAGGTCTAGAGTTCTGGTTAGGGTTATGGTTTACATCATGGTTAGTGTTGGGGTAAGGGTTAGATTTATGGCTAAGCTTAGGGTTACAGTTATGGATAGGATAATGGCTAGGGTTAGGGTTTAAATCATGGTTAGGGTTAGGGTTAAGAGTTAGGGTTAGGATTAATGTTAGTTTGTGTACCATGGTTATGGTTATGGTTATGGTTAGGGTTATGATTAGGGTTATGGTTAGGGATAGAGTTATTTCTTGGGTTAGGGTTATAGTTAGGTTTCAGGTAATAATTATGGATATGGTTAGGGTTAGGATTAGGATTTAAATCATGGTTAGGATTAGGGTTTACATCATGGTTAGAATTATGGATAGGGTTAGGGTGTACATCATGGTTAGGGCTAGGTTTAGGTTTATTTTTAGGGAAATAGCTATTTAGCCCTTAGGATGCACCAAGCTATTAATACCCTTCATATATTATTAATACATTGTAATAGATGATTGGTGCATCCTAAGGGTTATAGAGTCATTTCATATTTTTAGGGTTAGGGTTTAGGATTATGATTAGGTTAGGTTAGGTTTAGGGTTAGCGTTATTATTAGGGTAATGGGTTAGAGTTGTGGTTACGACTATGGTAAAGGTTATGGTTTACATCATGGTTTGGGTTAGGGTTAGGGTTAACATTAGTATTATAGCCAGGGTTATGGTTTACATCAATGATTAATGTCAATGTTTACATCATGGTAAGGGTTAGGTTTGTAGGGTTAGCATTATGATTAGTATTTACACCATGATTAGGGTTATTGTTAGGATTATTGATACGGTAGGGCCTAGGATTATGGTTAGGTTTAGGGTTCAAATCATGGTTAGGGTTAGGGTTATGGTTTGGGATAGGGTATAGGATTAGGATTAGGATAATATTTAAGGTCTACATCATTGTTAGGATTAGGGTTAGTTTAGGGTTCTGGTTATATTTAGGTTTAAGTTTATAATTATGGTTATTATTAGGGTTAGGATTTACATCTTGATTAGGGTTAGGGTTAGCATTACAATTTATAAATAGGGTTTAAATTATGGCTAGAGTTAGAATTAGTATTCAAATAGTGTTAGTGTTTAAGGATAAAGCATGGTGTGAGGGTTAGGATTATATAATAAAGCTTGATTTTAAGGTTGAAGTTAAGGTTTAATTAGGGTTATTATTAGGATAAGGCATGGTGAGGGTGAGGGTTAGTACTAAATAAGGATTAGGATTCAATAAGGATTAGGGTTCATATTAGGGTTAGATTAAGGTTGAAGTTGTAGGTAGGGTCTATTCCTATGGTTAGAGTTAAATTTAGGGTTAGGTTAGGGTTAGCATTCAATTATAGGGGTTAGAGTTAAGGGTTACGGTTATAATTAATTATAGTTAGGATTCAATTATGATTAATGTTTGATTATGGTAAGGGTTAGATTAAAATTAGAATTGAGAGTTTAATTAGGGTTAGGATTAAGTTTAGGATAGAATTTAGTTATGATTAGATTAGGGTTCAAGTTATAGTTAGGGCTTAATTGTAGGGTTGTACTTAAATTTAGGATTAGGTTATGGTTAGATTAAGGTTGAAGTATGGGATTAGGTTATGGTTCAAGGTTAAATTAGTTCTAGATTAGCAAAATTATCAATTAGGGTTAGGTTTTGGGCTTGAATTGAATTAGGATTAATTCAATAAGTGTTAGAGTTTGGATTAGGTAAAGATTCAATTAGGGTTAGATTAAGGTTGAAGTTGTAGTTAGGGTTTAATTCTATAGTTAGAGTTATGCTTAGGATTAGGTAATGGATGGAATTCAACTATAGGGTTATATTAGTGTTAAGGTTAGGGCTAGGGCTAGGATTTAGAATTATAGTTTAAAGTTAGGGTTAGGATTATGTTTAGGGCTAGGGTATACATAATTGTTTGGGATAGAGTTAGGGTTATAGATATGTTTTGCATTATGTAAATAGGGTTAATTTTTTAGGGTTATGGTTAGGCTTATTTTCAAGCATAATGAATATTGTTAACGTTAGGTTTCAAGTTATTATCATTTTATTATAAAATATTAAAACAAAACTTCATTATTATGTACTTTTCTTATGAATTAGTTTTCATTATTTAAATATTTTTTATGAGATTAATACCTTTAAATTTATTTTAATTAAAATAACATTTTTATTTCTTACTTTATTTTAACTCTAATGATATAATCTTATAAAAATTAAGAGATAAATAGAAAACTCACATGTATATATAACTTTGATTTTGATTTTTTCAATTTAGAAACATTATATTCTTGATGACTAAAATTGTTTAAACAGGTGATTTTAATTTAGAAAGCATACAAGTTTTTTTTTATCTTTCTAAATTGATAACTAACTAAGATTCTTGCAACATTATCTTAACAAAAAAAAAATCATATGTTCTATCATTCTATGCAAATATATTTTAGAAATATTATATTTTTATTACTAAAATTAAGAAACATAAAAAATATTTTTGATCCCTTTAAAAATTATATATAAATTTTGAAATATTTGTTTAAGCCTGTGATTTTGATTTTTTCAATTTAAAAATATTATATTTTTATATTTAAAATTTAAAAACATATAAATTCTTTTTTATCTTTCTAAAGTGATGATTAAGATTCTTTCCTTTTTTTTAAATCGAAATTGTTTCTATATACTAATATAATATGTAGGCAACATTATGTTAACAAAACAAAATCATGTGTTTTATCAGTCTATGCAAAAAAAAATTTGTTGATATTAAATTGATATTAATCACTATAACATACTAATTTTTACAATATTTTATTTGAAATCATATAAAGCATGAGTTTTTTCTTTCAGATTATATTGTGAGGTAAATAGCCCTAATAGAACTTCAAAATTTAATTCCCAAATCCATTACCTTTACTTTGAAATTATTCCATTTTTTTTATAATAATAGATGTTGATACAATCCCTTTATTGATGAAAAACAAATTTCTGATCATTAATCATAAATATACATGAAAAAATATAATAAAAATAAAAGAACTATTTTTTAATTGAAAATATCAATAAAATGAACATGTTAGACATAATTGGTCCCATGCATTTCACATAAAACTTCAATTTTTTTTGCATCTTCTTTGGACTTTTCTGCCGACTTCATTAGCGA